>NW_023665135.1:0-13140 GCF_015228065.2 Penaeus monodon | reverse complement strand
ATAATGCCACTTTAATGGTGCTGCTCTCTCTCTGAAAAAAAGGAAATATGTGAAATCTTTTGCATTTTTTTGATTTTCTTTTATTATGTTTTAAACCCTTTGCAAATGAAAA
This sequence comes from Penaeus monodon, assembly GCF_015228065.2. Classification (NCBI taxonomy): domain Eukaryota; kingdom Metazoa; phylum Arthropoda; class Malacostraca; order Decapoda; family Penaeidae; genus Penaeus; species Penaeus monodon. The sequence continues at coordinate 13,028 of NW_023665135.1, read as the reverse complement.
AAAAAAAAATATCCAGTCTTGTAACATAACACTTTGGGGGGGGGGGACTAAATTTGCAATCTGCATTTTTAAAGCAATACCCCCCCCAAGAAACCCCCCCCCTTATTTGCTGTTTTCCTCTATCTCTTAAGAAGGGATAACGTCACTCCACCCTTTTTGCCCTTTTGTGTGTATACTTTGATATGTTAATTCTTTTATATTTTTTAACGCTAATGAAGGATGCGTGAGTTACTTCTAGATTGCACCTGTAAACGAGTAAAAAACTAAAAGTAAGCTTTTTTTTTTTTTTTTACTTCTTTTTGACATGTTTTTTATGAGCTTTGTCTCCTTAGTGGTTAAGCAGCTTCCAATTATCAATTCTTCTACTTCAGTTACATAATCATTTTTTCCAGCTTTTCTTTTTTTTTTTTAAATTAAAACAAAGATGTGCTGGAAAAGTAGATGAGCATTACTTTCAAGATGATAACTATTTGATAGTTGACAGGTTTCATCATGATAATTTTTTGATACCCGACAGGTTCACGATAAAAAATATTTGTGGGTGCGCTCTAAGAAAATAAAATTTTACAGCTGCAATTTTGCACGAAAATCATTTGATAAATGACGGGTAGGCAGTTTTTTAATTTAAAATATATAAAATACAAATTTTTCAGTATATGATACTCTCAAGTGCATTCTCCCCTCAAAAAATTTAGTGTTATCGGTACTACATCTGCCTGCTTTCACACCTCGTATCAAGCGGTGACGGACCAGAATCTTGTGGACAAAATTTATTAGGAAATGATTTGCAAGGTTTTAATCCACTGTAATTACCAGTTTGGCAAGTTGAAGGTTTCCACTGTTTACCAGAATTGTACCTCCCTGGTTCCCCTAAGTAGTCGACCCTGGAAGTTGTATGAAATGTCCTGTCCTGACGGACGTTTTAATCGCGGACCTGTCCTGACCTGACCGATGACCTTCTTATCCAGAATGCCTGATCACCTATTTGGAATAGTTTGATCTAATGCAATTTTCATGTGATTATTTTTCATTTATTATTTATGTTTTTAAATAGGGTCATAATTATTTGTTTGCGTAACCATGTCTCATAATGGCAAATTTTTTCCAAAATTGGAATTTTTTTATACTTTCCCTTACCAACATTCTTGGGGGATGGTGGGAATCTTTTAAGGGTTTTTGGGGATAATGGATAGCACTGGGGGGCCCGGGAAAGCTGCAGAAACGAAGAAAAGTGATTATGAAACGTTAAAAAGTGGGATTTTTTGGGAAAACCGACAAAATTGTCCGGCGAACGAAGAAACAAGCACAAAAACGTAAAAATCGACAATTGAAACTACGGGATAAAACCCGTCGATGTAAAAGTAACCAAGTTTGTCCCACCTTTTGATGAGGATGATCCTCAAGAATTTTTTTTGCAATTTGAACGTGTGGCAAATATTTTAAAAATTGGCCTAGAGAATTTGGGATTTTTTTTAAATTTCCCAAACTATCCTAAAGGGGAAGGACGTCCTAGTTACCTTTCCCCTTCAACGCACAAAAAGTTGGATTTGATCTGGTTTAGTCCACAGTTTTAAAGTCATATCAGTTAACTGCTGATATTTCAGACAAAATTTAGGAAAAACAAGAAAGACATCAACCAAACTTATTTAGAGTATTCTCATTCCTCAAATAAGTATTTTAAGAGATGGTTAACTGCAAGTAATATAAATGATTATGAACAGTTGAGTGAAACTATTTTGCTGGAGCAATTTTTTAGAGGCATTCCTCTGGAAGTAAAGAGTTATCTTTTAGAGCGTGAGTAATTCAGTTGATAAAGCAGCACACTAGTAGAAAATTTTAGTCTTGTCAATAGAAAGTTTCAAAACCATACAAGGCCGACCCAGCATTATCCATGACCAGGGTGGTAAGTTTAGAGATGTTGATAAAACTCTTGTAAGTAAATACAATGTGAAAAATTTAAAACCTTACGATGGCAATGCAGTTAGATTTAAAAGCTGCTTCTTTTGTAAGGAAGCTGGTCACATAGTTGCTAATTGTCATAAACTTAAATTGAAGAAGGAAAGGGGAAAATCTGTTGCTAATGTTTGTTCTGTACCAGAGAATTTGCAGAATATTGGTAATGCGGATTCTGATGTCACTGTTGATAAAGGTTTTGATCCTTATAAGTTTACAGGGTTGATATCTACTGTGGAGGGTGATGAGCCAGTTCCAATATTATCCTGCGGGATACAGCTTCTCCACAAAGTATTGTGCTGAAGAGTGCTTTACCGTTTTTAGAGAATGTTTTGACAGATAAGCATGTGTTGATGAGGGGAGTTGGTGGAATAGTAAGAGTCCCTCTTTATAAGTTGTTTTTGCAGTCAGAATGTTTGACGTGCCCTGTTGAAGTAGCTGTGGCAGAGAGTCTACCAGTTCCAGGCATACATTTACTTTTGGGTAATGATATAGCAGGTAGAATAGTGGTGCCTAATATCATTGTTTCAATAGACCATTAAGTTTTGATCCATACAAAAGGAGATGACTGAGAATCCAGATTTATTCCCATCATGTGCTGTGACCAGGAGTAAGACCAATATGATGCATCCTCTTCAGACTGAGAATGAAGACTTGGAAAGTGAGGAAAGTATGAAAATAGATTGTCTTTTTGATGAGTCATTGTCCTGAATGAATATGAGCTCTCATTTAGTGGAGATGAGTAAGAGTAATAGTAAGGATCAAAAAGATAAGAGTGATGTTGTGAATTTTAACACTGTACCAATAACACGAGTAAGATTAATAGAAGCACAAAAATCAGACCCATCTTTGGCAACATTATTTTGTAAAGCAGAGAGTACACAAGACCTAGAAGAAGATTGCAAAATGTATTATATAAAAAATGGAATATTAATGCGTAAATTTCGTTCTGCAGCTGATCCTTGTTTTGAGTGGTTTGATGTACCCCAGATTATAATACCAAGTTGTTTTAGATACAAAGTAATGAGCATGGCCCATGATTTTATTGGAGGTCATCTAGGGGTTAAGAAAACTTTGGAGAAAATTTTGAAATATTTTTTTTGGCCTGGTATCAATAAAGACGTTAAAGAATATTGTAAAACTTGTAAAGTTTGTCAGCTGGATGGTAAGCCAAACCGGAAAATTCTACCAGCTCCATTGAATCCCATTCCTATAGCTAATGAACCATTTAATAAAGTCATAGTAGATTGTGTGGGACCCCTCCCTAAAACAAAAAAAGGAAACAAATTCTTATTGACCATAATGTGTTCAAGTACAAGGTATCCTGAAGCCATACCTTTACGCAACATAACCACAAAAAACATTGTACCTGCATTGACAAATTTTTTTACAACTTTTGGCTTTCCAAAAATCATACAAAGTGATAGAGGTTCTAATTTTACCAGTAATGTGTTTAAGGATGTTATGAAGATATTAAATGTTACACAGTGTAACTCTACTGCTTACCACCCAGAAAGTCAAGGAGCATTAGAGAGGTTTCATCAAACCCTTAAATGCACTTTGACAAAATTTTGTAATGAAGTTGACAAAGTGGGATGAGAGTGTTCCATTTATGTTATATGCAATACGAACTGCTAAAAATGAAAGTTTAGGTTACTCCCATGTGAGCTTTTATTTGGCTATCAGATTAGTGGCCCTATAGAGATTCTTTTTGAGAGTTTAGTTGATGAAAACAAGACTGACAATTTAAGTTCATATGTAGAAAAAATGAAAGAAAGAATTCATAAAGTGAGAGAATTTGCAGTTTCAAACATGGAAAAGGCACAGGGTAAGATGAAAGATAATTTTGATAGAAAAGCAATTAAAAGAAAGTTTAGTGCTGGTGATGAAGTTCTTTTGTTTAACCCAACCAGGAAATACCCATTAAGTGTAGAGTTTGAAGGCCCTTATAAAGTAATCGACAAGATAAGTGACGTTAATTATGTAATTTCAACACCAGGAAAAGAGATAAAAGTTAGTACAATTAACAGATTGAAGAAATATATAACAGAAATCAAGAGAAAGTGAAAACTGTAATGAGTACTTGTAAAGAGGCAGAATCCAGTAGTAACCATGATTAAAAAAAAACAATATGATTCTGACTTTGAACAAAAAACAGTGGAGGTGGAACTCAAAAACGGTGATGTACTAAAATTTTATGTGCAAAATTAACCCATTTATCCTTAGATCAAGCTCAGGATGTTATGTCCCTTGTAAAAAGAATTCCCTACATTGTTCAGTGATGTTCCTGGCTGCACCTCATTAGTGAAACATGATGAAAAGCTGCTGTCTGGAGCTACTCCAGTAAACAATCACCTTATAGGATGTCTCCAGTTAAGTTTGAGATTTTGAGTAACAAAATAAATTTTTTGTTGGGACAATAATATAATGAACCAAGTACTAGTGAGTGGCATCTCCTTGCCTATTAGTGCCTAAATCAGATGGAAAGTTGGAGATTGTGTACTGATTATAGAAAAGTTAATGCCCTTTAAAAGTTTCAGATTGTTTTCCACTTCCTAGAATTTGATGACATAATAGATAAAGTTGGCTCTTCAAAATTTATATCACGTATTGATATTTGAAAGGTTACTATCAGGTTCCCTTACTGTAATGCTAAGAAAATATCAGCTTTGATAACTCCTACGGGTTTTTATATCATTACAGAACTATGCCCTTTGTATGAAAGGAGTCCCTGCTACTTTTTAGAGATTAATCACCCAAAATTTTTTAGGGTTGGATAGGGGTTGCTGCATACTTGGGTGACCTTATCAATTTACGGACACCTGGAAAGGTCATATCGGGGTGTTGAACCAACTGTTCCAATGTTTAAGAAAAGCTAAGTTGACTGTGAACTTGTTAAAATCAGATTTTTTGGGCATGCTAAATTAAAAATACTCGGTCATGAAGTAGGTAGTGGTTGTGTGTTCCCAGTAAGTGCAAAAATAGATGCCATCCAAGCTTTACCAATTCCCAAGAATAGAAAAAACTGTTCAAGCTTTTCTTAGTAGACAGGTTATTACAGAAAGGGATTGCCCAAAATTTTGCTGATGTTGCAAAGCATTAACTGATTTAATTAGTCCAAAAAAGAACTTTTTATGGACTTATGACTGTCAATATCCTTTGAAAGCTTAAAGATCTACTGAGTTCGAATCCAGTGTTGAAAAGCCCTAACTTTAATCAACCATTTGTACTTCAGGTTGATGCAAGTGACATTGCTGCAGGAGCGTCTTGCCGAAGAGGATGGAGATGGTGTAAATACATCCTGTATGTATTCTTCCACAAAATTCAAGCCCACCAGAAACCCTATGCAACCATAGAAAAGGAAGCACTGTCATTAATTATTGCTTGGGAAAAATTCAGTGAATTATATTTAAAATGGTAAAAACTAACAGTGTTTAGGGATCAAATCCACTGAAGTTTGTGAATATAAAAAAATCAAAAACAGCTTTTAAGAGAGGGTGCCAAACTTTCAAAATAGATATTAAAAAAAACCATTAGGGAAAAGAAAATCTGATAGCCGATTTTTTTGAGTCGTTCAGTATATTGTATAATGGGGGTTCTTTTTTTTTCTTTTTTTGATTCCCAATTACTTTGGGAAAAAAACCCCCATGTGTTTTTTTTTTTTAAAAAGGGGGAGTTTTATGCAGTTATTACAAGTTTTATCAGTTATTAATTTAAGTCTATGTTGAAATATCCATTTTTTTGGTTCGTGGGAATACTTTTTCATTCCTTTGCATTAAAAATGTTATATAGTTTTATTACGTTTTTGTGTATCGTGAATAACACAAATTATTTGGGGAAAAAGAAAAAATTATTTTTATTTGAAATGTTTTCGAAACACCCCAAAAGGGGCATAAGGGTTTAGCTAATTTCTAGCGTGAACGCCCTAAGGGCGTCAGGGTCAGGGCGGTCGGGGGTTGGAGATTTTATTATATATATATATATATATATAATATATTATATATATATATTATATTATATATTTAAATATATAAATATTACATATTATCCCCCCCCCAAAACCCCTTTTGCCCTTTTTGTCGTGGGGGGGTTTAGGAGGCGGGAGGGCCCAATGAGGGGGAACCCCCCAAACCCTTGGGGACTCCCCCTCGATCAACCAAATTTTGCAGGGGTCTTTTTTTCCTTCCCCCCTTTCTTTTCTGTCCCCTTCCCCAAACCCTTCTGCTACCACCTAAGGTGGAGAGCTGTGCTGAAAGGATAAAAGGCGACTTTGTGCCATCCTGAAGGGCCCTGGGGACCCATGGGCACGGTATCCCCGTTTTGTTATCTGCCCTTACCCTCAAGGGGCCCTGAGGAGTGGACTTTTTTTTACCCAAAACATAATCCAGGCTTCCCATGGCCAGTAATGAAAACTTATCCCCCTATTGGGCAATGAACTTCCCCCTTTATAAAATCCCCCCAAAGATGTAAACCCACACTTTCCCGCCCCCGGGCTCCCCTTTTGACCCGGTCCGAACGCAATAACTACCCCCTCATAAAACCCTACAGTAAGTAGCCAACAATCAACCCTTTTAAAGGACATTCCCACTCTCCACAAGCTAAAACTTCAACACCTCTACCCCAAACCCCCAACATCTCCCACCCCCTCCCATTTTAAATACTTCACCCTTTTTGCCCCCCCTCCCCAAAAACACACCCCCCTAAACACTACTCCATTTCGTCACCCCCCCACCCTTCACTACCCCATCCCCAAACCTTTTGAATCCCCTCTTCAGCACACCAAAAAGGGGCCCAAATTTTTCGTGATCCCTCCCACGCCCCCTACTCTGAAAACACCTTCTCTTCCAAAAGTCCCCCAAGTAGGAAAAGTCTTTTTCCCGTACCGACCGACCGCCCCCGTCTTGTCCAGTAACATCCAAAAACCCAAGCTATAATTAAAAAAAATAACAGACCTATAGGGAAACCCCCATTTCAGAACCCCATCCCCCCTCAATCTTGCACGGGGAACAGTTTCAATCTCCCAGCAAATTCCCAATCTATACAAAGATTGGTCAGATTGGGGAGAGATCTACTTGCCTTCTCACGACTATGGCAACTAGTGCAATGCTACTCCTTTCCCCCAAGGTCATCAAAAGAAACCTACTAACATACCCAAAATTCCTTCCTAACATGACCTTCCCTTTAACGTCTACATAGGAGGAGAATCCCCCCCTGTTCGTCCATACCAACCTCCCCACGTCAGTGCCAAAACTGTTGGCGTCGGGAAAACCCAGCCAACTTGCCGTTCCACACCCAAGCCCCTAGGTGCCCAAACCCGGGCCCATACCATCTAACTGCCCTGCACAATCACGCACAGGGCCCAATTGTGGGGGCCCCCAAAATTTTTTATGGGGACTGTCCCCCCTAAAAATTTGAGTCTGAGGTAGAAACTCTCAGATTCAAACTTGGACTCACCTACGTAAAGCCAGACAAGAAGAGCAAGTGGTTTCTCTCTTACTCCTTACTCCAGAATACTGCTCACTCTCCCCAATTCTCCAAAAACCCACCCCCTAATCAAACCCCCCCTTTCTACCTCCTCCCCTTTTCCCCGTAAAACTCTTTTGCCATCCTAAATCCAGACACTCCAATCTCTACTACGATTTTAAAATCACCACTACAACCCAACACCTTCCCTCTCCCTCCTCGCAAAAACCCGAAAACGACAGAAAAAACTTTCCCACCCCCTCTTCCCCTACCACACTCCCCTCCATTTTCCCTTTTGCTCCTATGCTTGAGACACTATTTTCTCTTCCCCCCCTCACAAAAAATCCTTTTATCCCCCAAAACTCCCAACCAACTCCTCGAAAAAACCCATTGAAATATCAAGATTCCCTAAGAAAACTGACCTCAACCCCCAAAACAACTCCTGCCCTTCCACACACCAAGTAACGCAGAATCCTCCTCATCCAACGAACCCCCCCTACCCCAAATCCTCCTCCCCCCTCCCAACACCCCACCCCCCCCGCCCCCAAAACCCGCCACTTTAAACCCTCCCCATCCCCTATCCCTTCCACTCCCTCCGGATACACACGTAAACCCTTATGTCAAAGTACCCCCTTTCCCTCAGACCTCCATCCCCAAATACCCTCCTAGTAGAACCCAACTCCCACACCCTCCCCTTCCAGCCCTCTCACTTTTCCCACCCTCTAGCGCTTCCCCCTCAAAACCCAAACACGTCTACAATCTATATCAGTAAAGTAAAAACTACCCTTTCTTTGGGAAATATTCGCGGTTTCCCTCCCCAGACCTGACCTCGTCTTTACCCTTTTCCCCTTTTAATCTCTATTGTATGCCTTCAAGAGACCCTTTTTTACACATCCCCCAATACCAAACCCCAATTACATTTTGTCTCTTCCCCCCCATTTCCCTTTATGTCTCATCCTACTTATCACCAAAACACCCTTTTGTCCACCTCCCCTTTTAAACCCAAGTCCTTGCACATTTTTTCCGTATCTTCCCTTCATCGTTGGGTCAAGTATTTCAGTTACTTTCCCCTTCCCCCCCCATTACTTTGTTTCTTTTTAAAATCTAATTTCCCAACTTCAACCACCTTTTCCCCATATTTTGGGACTTTAACTGCCGCCAACTCTATGGGGGGATTCTATCACAAAAACCCCAGGGCCCATTCTAAGCGCTTCCCCTCCACAGCTGACCCTTTTATTTAAAATTAGATCCCCCACAAAATTTGATACCGACGCAATTTTTTTATGCATTGACCTCTCTCTTGTCCCCCTTTTCTTCATTTTGATTCCCCTGGTCATCTTGACCACTTTTTTCCCATATGAAACCCCTTTCCGTTCTCCTTTCTCCACTTCATTGTACCACTCCCCAAAATCCCCCCGCTGTGCTTTTATAAGCCGACTGGCATACTTTCACTTCACTCTCGCTATTCATACCCCCCCTCCTCCCTCACCTCCATTTCAGAATGTACAGTTTTCACAATGTTTAAGAGCTGCCATACACTATCCCTCGAAACCCCAAGCCAATACCCCCAAATGGCCATGTGGGGAATTCTGATTGCACTAAAGCACTTCGCTTAAAAAAGTGAGCCTGGAACAGTTTCCTACAAGAGAGGGACTCCAAAACAATATCACCCTTATCTCCTTTAAAAAAAGGGATCCCTATCATTTTTTACAATCCGAATAGTAAAAAAAATAGCTGGCGAATTAGTTTCATCAATTCATCCCCCTACATCTATCTCAATGTTTTGGGGCCCAATTCATAAAATCAGGGAAAAAATCCCCCTATCCTGCCCCTGTCCCCATATTCGAAATACCCTCATTTTCTATCCTCTCCAATTTGCAATGAACTGGGTGATTATTTCCCAGGCTAGTGGTTCCACCTTTTTTCCCCCTTCTCTTCATTTAAAACCACCGAGAACTACCCCATTACCTTCACCCCCCTCCTTGATGAGTCCTATAATGCCCCTTTTTTTCCTTAACTCATTACTGCCCTACAACCGTGCCGTAACACTCATGAAGGCCCCCACGGTATTCCTAAAGTATCTCCAGCAAATCCCTCTTCCTCCTTTCCTTCCCATTGAAAATTTACAAAACCCCATATGGACATCGGAAATTTTCCCTTTTAATTGGCGAGAAGCTCTTATCCTTCCCTTTCCCGAAACCCCAAATCGGGTACCCCTTTCCCCAAGACTATCGCCCCCATCGCACTAAATAGCTGTGCAAAATATTAGAGCGAAAGGTAAATTCCCCTTAATGTGGGATCTTTAACTCACTCTTTTCTCTCCCTTTCCCATTCGGTTTTTGCCGTGCCCGAAGCACAGCTGACCCCCTTTCTCATTTTGGCATATTAATCTGCTTTTTCACGCCATGAAACCTAAAACTTTTTTTTATCTAGAAAAAACATAGATACGACTGGGGGTACCATATTCTCCAAAAATTTTCCCTCTGGCATATGTGGAAACGGGTGTCTTTTATAAGTCCTTTTCTCCCCAAAGCACTTTCCAGGTCAAATCGCCTCGCCACACATCTTTCTTTCCCCCCAAACGAGGGTCCCAAAGGCGTTGTCGTACCACTTTATTCCTTCTTGCTTTAATGATATTGTTCATTTTTTTTTCCACCAGGAGCCCGGTCCCCTCACTTTTGTTGTGATTTAACCATCTATGCCTCTACCATCCATACCAAATCTCTACCAATTTCTTCAATCTGCAATCTCATCAGTTCTTCCCGGGCCCCAAAAATGGCTTCCGCTTTCTACCTTAAATCTTTTTTCCCTTCTTTTTTTCCTCACGTGTAGGTCCCCTACCCCCCCTCTTCTTTTATGGCCTCCACTTCAATGCCGTTCCCCTGGGAAATTCCTAGGGGTATTTTTTACTCCAAATGTCCTGACGGAACCCTATTCAACATTTAAAGAAAAAGCTCTCTGCCGTCTTTGAATCTAAAAAACTCTATCCCAATATCAGGGGCTCAGTCGCAGATAATTTCATTATAGATCAAACCCAAGCCCAATCTGTAACACAGCTGTGCATTTGAGAAATTCTAAAAAAATAATCATCCTGTTTCATTTTTCCAAATTTTAAAAGCTGCATATATCAAGTACCACCATTTACCCAAAAATCATGAAAACTATGCATGGTTTACTGTGAAATCATATAAATTTCCTGCTCTCAGAAATTTTTTACAGAGCATCCAAAGAAACTCATGTGCAAAAAAATTTATCCAAATTTGATAAAATCAGTGAGGATTTTGTGAAAGACCAAATTTTTTTTTTTCGTTTCAAGTTGTGATTGGACCCCCATTGTTTATTTTACCTTGGGTACGCATAATAACATACAAACTGATATATCATACATAGTTTTTCAAACACAAAAGTAAATTGGTTTTACGACAAAACTGACAAGGGGTTATATAAACCATGCAAATATTTTGGCGCCATAAAGAAATTGCTTATAAAAAAAAAAAACAAAAACCTTAGAAATGTGAAAACAATTTTAAAATTTTTTTATTCATTTAGAAAAATATATCCTGAACAAAATTCTTTTTTTGCTTTTCTTTTACTTTGGTGGATTCAACAAAGAATTTTTATTTTTGGTGCAAAGTGTATTTTAACTTTGACAGTAGAAACGGGGGCCCTTTTTAAACAGTCGGGATTTTTGCACCTTCCCTCTTGTTGTCACCATGGAAAGGTGAAGCCACCCCTGACCCCCTTCTGCAGGAATGGGTTGGGGCAGGGGAGCTTTTTTTTTTCTTTGAAACTGTGCAGCGTTTCCCCCTTTAAAGGGGAGGGAGACCTTTTTTCTTAGCCATGGGTTTTTCCCCTTAAAGAAGGGGGTTTTGCCAGTGACAATTTGAATTCCTGAAGCTCATTACTTTTCGTTAGGAATGTTAGGTCGCTGAATCTCTGCGGTATAGAAACCCAAAACAGTTCAAAAACAGTGAATCCAGAAAAAAAAAAAATACTTTGATAATACTTCTTGGACCTTTTTTGAAAAATACTTATGTGGTTTACTGAGCAAATCTGCTTCAAAAAGATGCCCCTTAAAGGGAAAACCATTGTTCTCTACACATCTCTTTGGGGCAGGGGAATATCACGAAACTTGTAAAAAGATGATCCACAGGGGTCTCCTTTGAAAAATTTATCATCTTTGGGGGGAAATTTGGCACATGTCACTGTTTTTTGAAGTGGAGGTTGGCTTTGATTTTTCCCCCTCTATCTTGTCATTTTTCTGAAACAAGGGACAACTGGGGGTTTGCCTTCCTTAAACTTGGCTGACCGTTTCACCAGTGACATGGCAATAAAAGTTCCCAAAAAATTTTCTCTAGTTCGGGCAGTGAGATTTAAACTTTTACCAAAAATTTTTTTGTTGTGCATAGAGATTTCTGATCAAAAATGTGGTCAAAAAACGAAGAAAAAAAACCTGGAAATACCAATGGGGACGCCTTTTCTGTGGGGAAGGGGTCAATCTCGCCCAACCATTCAGGGTTTTTCTAAGCTATGTTCTGGGCCCTTTAATTTTACGCCATGTGGGTTCACTACGTTTTATTTTTCTGGAAGCCTCTGTGACCTTGATTCTGCTGTGAAGGTCTTGGGCTTTATTTAGGAGGGGCATAGGTTCATCAATCAAAGGGGCCCGTTCCACTCTCTCATCCGGCATGTAACACTCCTAAACAATAAAAAATTTTTTTTATGCATAGAAAAAATATTTCAGTACAATAAAATCACCTTCATGCAAAATCAAACTTATTCTCTTTTTACAAAAAAAGGCTTAATAACACTCAATTGAGGTTTTTAAGAATTAATCATAACCACACAAAAAAATATTACCATAGTCGGACTTCCCCGTATTATCACAAAAAAACGTCTCATCATTTCCTTTTGGGCATAAAAAACCCCCTCCAAAACCCCTCCTCCATAAAAACGAAAGGATCCATACCCGTCCGCAAAACAAACATTTTTTGACTCGACGACGAGTGAACGAAATTTGTAACAAAAACAGACCTAAAAAAAACAAATATATGATGTTTCAAAATCCTTTTTCACACCTATTGATCAGTGTAGTGTTTTCAAAAAATTAAAAAAATAAAGAAAAAAACTCACCTGTGAGACTGCTTTGCCCAAAAACAGAGAGGAGTGTGTGGCGTGGCACATCCTGATCCTTTCTAGGGAGGACCCAAAAGCTGCCAATACCACAAACTATTGGGTATTGGCCAGAAAAAACTGGCCAAGAAACACTGGCTTTGGGAACCAACTGCGTCCTTTTTCCAAAAAAATTAAGGAGAAATTCTTTAAAATTTTCATTGATCAAAAAAATTTTTTTCCAAAAATTTTTTAATGTTTTATAACTCGCAGATTATTTAAAATCCGCTTTATAGTTTTCGGGAAAGGCCCAAAAACACGCTTGGTAACCAGACTGCGTCCTTTCCCAAAAAAGTTAAAAGGGGCAAATTCTTTAAATTTTTTCATTGATCAAAAATAATTTTTACCAACTTTTATTGTCATAACTCCGATTATTTAAATTAGACTTTTTGAGTTTTGCGCTGAAAATGATTTGACATCCCAGACACTCCTAAGGGGGT
>NW_023665134.1:0-13140 GCF_015228065.2 Penaeus monodon | reverse complement strand
CACAAAGAAATCGAAAAACGTCTTTTTTAGACACTCTCAAAGGTATTTTCGCTAGATTTGCGCTTTTCGACTTTTGGGAATGTTTTTCTTATACCTTTTTTATATTATATATGGACACAATTCCTGTTATTATCATCATCATTATCATGATTATCATCATTATTATCGTTATCATCATTATCTCATTATCATCATTATCATCTCATTATCATCATTATTGCAATTATTATCATCATTATTGCAATTGTATCATTATTATTGCAATATTGGAGTTATAGTTATATATTTTTGCAATAATACTAATAAACCACAACAATAATAATAGTAATAACAACAATAAAACATAAAAAACGATTTATAATAATATTTATATCTTTATCTTCATTCGTATCGTTTTTACTGTAATTATTACTGTTATAATAATTATTTTTGCAATTATACTACCAGTACAAATAATAATAATGATAATAATAACAATAATAATACTAATAACAATATATAACCACTAGCATATTATTATTATACTTATACTTATTATTATTATTGTATTATTACAGATAATAGATTTTTGGGCAAGATACTAATAATTAAGATAATAGTAATAATAATAATAATAATAATATAATAATAATAAAATAATAATAATAATAATAATAATAATAATAATTAATATTTAAATGTTATCAAAAATTCTCTTTATCTCACTTTTATCATCATTATTGTTATGATTAATACAATTCTGGTAATTATTATCTTTATTACCCTAATAATTGCCGAAATCACCAAAGAAATCGAAAAAACGTCCTTTTTAGTACACTCTCAAAAGGCTATATTTCGCTAGATTTTGCAGCTTTTTCGACTTTTGGGAATGTTTTTCTTATACCTTTTTTATATTATATATGGACACAATTCCTGTATATCATCATCATTATCATGATATCATCATTATTATCGTTATCATCATCATTATCATCATTATCATCATTATCATCATCATTATCATCATTATTGCAATTATTATCATCATTATTGCAATTGTTATCATTATATTGCAATTATTGGAGTTATAGTATAATTTTTTTGCAATATACTAATAACCACAACAATAATAATAGTAATAACAATAATAATACAATAATAACGATTTTATAATAATAATTTAATCATTATCTTCATTAGTATCGTTATTACTGTTAATTTTACTTTATAATAATTATTTTTGCAATTATACTACCAGTACAAAAAATTTAATAATAATAATAATAACAATATATATAATAACAATATTATAACCACTAGCATTATTATTATTATACTTAACTTTAATTATTATTGTTATTATTACAGATATAATAGATTTTTGGCAATGATACTAATAATTAAGATAATAGTAATAATAATAAAAATAATATATAATAATAATAATAATAATAATAATAATAATAATAATAATAATAAATAATAATAATAATAAAATATTTAATAATATCAAATGTTTATCAAAATTCTCTTATTCTCACTTTATCATCATTAATTGTTATGATTAATACAATTCTGGTAATTATTATCATTATTACCCTAATAATAATTGCGAAAATAAACAAAAGAAAATGAAAAAAAAGTCTTTTTATACATCTCAAAAGTCTATATTTCGCTAGATTTTGCCAGCTTTTTCTACTTTTGGGAATGTTTTTTCTTATACCTTTTTATATTATATATGGACCACAATTCCTTTATATCATATCTTATCATGTATTATCATCATTATTATCGTTATTTCATCATTATCATCATTATCATCATTATCCTTTCATTATCATCATTATTGCAATTATTATCATCATTATTGCAATTGTTATCATTATTATCAATTATTGGATTATAGTTATATTTTTGCAATAATATAATAATCACAACAATATAATAGTAATCAATATAATAATAATACATTTAATACTAATACAAAATAATAATAGTAATAACAATAATAATAAAATAATAACGATTTATAATAAATTTATATATTATCTTCCTTAGATCTATATGTAATTATTATGTATAATAATTATTTTTCAATTATACTACAGTACAAATAATAATAATGATAATAATAAATAATATAATAACAATTATAACCACTAGCATATATATTATATTATATTATTATTATATTTTATTATTACAGATATAATAGATTTTTGGGCAATGATACTAATAATAAGATAATAGTAATAATAATAATAATAATAATAATAATAATAATATAATAATAATAATAATAATATAATAATATATTTAATATATTCAAATGTTATCAAATTCTCTTTATTCTCACTTTTATCATCAATATTGTTATGATTAACAATTCTGGTAATTATTATCATTTTAAACCCTAATAATTGCGAAATCACAAAGAAATCGAAAAACTCCTTTTTTAGTAACTCTCAAAAGGCTATATTCGCTAGATTTTCCGCTTTTTCGACTTTGGGAATGTTTTCTTATAACTTTTATATATATATGACACAATCTGTTATTATCATCATCATTATCATGATTATCATATTATTATTCGTTATCATTCATATCATCATTAATTCATATATCATCATCATTATCATCATTATTGCAATATATCATCATTATGCAATTGTTATCAATTATTATGAAATATTGGATTATATATATAATTTTTGAATAATATAATAACCACAACATAATAATAGTAATAACAATAATAATAATAATAACGATTTGTAAATAATAATTTATATACTTATTCATTAGTATCGTTAATTAGTATTATTACTTTTATATATTTTTCAGTATATCCAGTACAAATAATTATAATTGGGAATATTAATAACTTTTTAATATATATAACAATATTAACCACTAGCATATTATTATTATTATATTATTATATTATTTTATTATTACAATATAATAGATTTTTGGCAATGATACTTAATATTAAGATAATGAATAAATAATATAATAATATAATAATAATAATAATAATAATAATAATAATAATAATAATAATATATAATAATTATAATTCAAATGTTATCAAAATTCTTTTATAACATTATATCATCATATGTTATGATTAATACAATTATGGTAATTATTATCATTATTACCCTAATAATTGCCGAATCACCAAAGTAATATTTCAAAAACGTCCTTTTTTAGTACACTCTCAAGGCTATATTTCCTAGATTTGCCGCTTTTCGACTTTTGGGATTTTCTTATAACCTTTTTTATATTATATATGGACAACAATTCTGTTATTATCATCATCATATATCTGATTATCATCCTTATTATCGTTATCATCATCATTATCTCATTATCATCATTATCATCATCATTATCATCATTATTGCAATTATTAATCATCATTATCATTGCACTTTGTTAATCATTATTATTGCAACTATTGAGTTATAGTAATAGTTTGCAATAAATACTAATAACCACAACAATAATACTAGTAATACACAATAATATAACAATAATACGATTTTAAATAATATTTTTATAATCATTATCTTCATTAGTATCGTTATTACTGTAATTATTACTGTTATAATAATTATTTTTGCAATTATACTACCAGTACAAATAATAATAATGATAGAATAATACAATCATAATACTATAACAATATTATAACCACTAAGCTTATTATTATTATACGTATCCTTATTATTAATTTAATTGTTATTATTAGATATAATAGATTTTTGGGCAATGATTACTATAATTAGATAATAG
Organism: Penaeus monodon; assembly: GCF_015228065.2. Lineage (NCBI taxonomy): Eukaryota > Metazoa > Arthropoda > Malacostraca > Decapoda > Penaeidae > Penaeus > Penaeus monodon. The sequence goes on along the minus strand of NW_023665134.1, from coordinate 9,360 downwards.
TAATAATAATATAATAATAATAATAATAATAATAATAATAATAATATAATATAATAATATAATAATAATAATAATATAATACTTTTAATATATTTCAAATGTTATCAAAATTTCTCTTATTCTCCTTTTATCATCATTCTTGTTATGATTAATACAATTTCGGTATTATTAATCATTGTTACCCCTAGAATAATTGCCGAATCACCAAGAATCGAAAAAACGTCCCCTTTTTTAGTACACTCTCAAAAGGCTATATTTCGTAGATTTTGCCGCTTTTTTCGACTTTTGGAATGTTTTTCGTATACCTTTTTTAATATTATCTATTACACCAATTCCTATTATTATCATCATCATTATCATGATTATCATCATTTATTATCGTTTATCACATCATTATCATCATTCATCATTTCATCATCATTATCATCATTATTCAATTATTATCAACATTATTGATATTGTTACATTATTATTTGCAATTATTGGAGTGATAGTATATATTTTTGCAATAATACTAATAACCACAACATACTAATAGTACTACCATAATAATAACATAATACGATTTATAATAATAATTTAATATCATTATCTCATTAGTATCGTTATTACTGTAATTATTACTGTTATATAATTATTTTTTGGGGGGGGGGGGGGGCAATTATACTAACCGTACACATATCATATGGATAATACTAACAATAATATACCTCATACCAATATTATAACCACTACATTATTTATTAGTATCCTTATACTTTTATTATTATGTTATTATTACAGATATAATGAGAGGAATTTTTGGGCAATGATACTATAATTAAGATACTAGTATAATAATAATAATATCTAATATAATAATACTAATAATAATAATAAAATCATAATGAATAATAATAATTAATATAATTTTATAATATTCAATGTTATCAATTCTCTTTATTCTAACTTTTATCATCATTATTGTTATACTAATACAATTCTGGTATATTTCATTATTACCCTAGTAATTGCCGAAATTCACCAAAGAAATCGAAAAAACGTCCTTTTGTAGTAAACCTCAAAAAGCTATATTTCTCTAGATTTTGCCGCTTTTTCTCTTTGTGAATGTTTTTTCTTTATATATACCTTTTTTATGATTATATATGGAAACAATTCCTGTTATTACATCATCATTTATATGATTATCATCATTATTATCGTTATCATCATCATTTATCTCATTATCCACATTAATCATCATCATTACATATTATTGTCAATTATTAATCATCATTATTGCAATTGTTTATCATTATTATTGCATTATTGGAGTTATAGTATATATTTTTGCCATAATACTAATAACCACAACAATAATAATAGTAAATAACAATAATATAACATACTAACGATTTTATATAATAATTTTATATCATTATCTTCTTAGTATCTGTTATTACTGTAATTAATTACTGTTATAATAATTATTTTTGCAATTATACTACCGTACAAATAATAATATGATAATAATAACAATAATAATCTATACAATATTATACCACAGCATTATATTATTATACTATACTTATTATTTTATTGTTATTATTCAGATATAAATAGATTTTTGCAATGATACTAATAATAGATAATAGTATAATCCTAATAATAATGATCATAATAATCATACTAATAATAATAATACTAATAATAATAATTAATAATAATACTCTAATTAATAATAATATTTCTAATATATTCAAAATGTTCTACAAAATTCTCTGGAGGGGTTATTCTCACTTGATCATCATTATTTGTTATGATAATTCAATTTCCTGGAATTATACAATTATTACCTAATATTGCCGAAAATCATCACCAAAGACATCTCTGAAAAACGCCTTTTTTTAGTACACATCTCAAAATGCTATATTTCGCTAGATTTGCCCGCTTTTTTCGACTTTGGAATGTTTTTCTTATACCTTTTTTATATCATATATGGACCACAATTTCCTGTTTATTAATCATCATCAGTATCATGATTATCTCATTAGTATCGTTCTCATCATCATTATCTCATTAATCATCATTCTCATCATCATTAATCATCATTATTGACAATTATTATCATCATTATTGCAATTGTTATCATTATTATTGCAATTTTGCGTTATAGTATATATTTTTTGCAATAATACTAATACCCAACAAATAATACTAGTAATAACCATAATAATAACAATATAACGATTTTATAATAATAATCTATATCTTATCTTCATTAGTATCGTTTATTACTGTAATTACATTGTCCTGTTATAATAAGTATTTTGCAATTAACTACCAGTACAAATAATAATAATGACTAATAATAACCAATCTAATATATAACAATAATTTACCACTACATATTATTAATATACTTATACTTATTATTTATTATTGTTATTTTACAGATATAATATATTTTTGGGCAATGAATACTAATAATTAGATAATAGTAAATAATAATAACAATAATAATAATATCTAATAATAATACTATAATAATAATCAATAATAATAATAATAATTTTATAATATTCAAATGTTATCAAAATTCTCTTTATTCTCACTTTTAGATCATTAGTTTTATGATTAATACAATTCTGGTAATTATTATCATTATTACCAAAATAATTACCGTCAATCACCAAAGACATCGAAAAAACGTCCCGTTTTTAGTACACTCTCAAAGGCTATATTTCGCTATTTTGGCCGTTTTTCGCTTTTGGGAATGTTTTTCTTATACCTTTTTATATTATATAATGGGCCACATTCCTGTTATATCATCATCATTATCATGTTATCATCATTATTATCGTTATCATCATCATTATCAATCATTAAGCATAATTATCATCATTATTATCATCATTATTGCAAATTATTATCATCATTTATTGCAATTGGTTAATCATTATTATTGCATTATTTGGATTATAGTCATTATTTTTTGCAATAATATAATAACCAACAACAATAATAATATTAATAACAATAATAATAACAGTAATACCGATTTTATAATAAATTTAATCTCATTATCTTCATTGTATCGTATTACTGTAATTATTACGGTTATAATATTTTTTTGCAATATTTACCAGTACAAATAATAATATGATAATAATAACAATAATATACTAATAACAATATTATATACCACTCAGCATTATTTATTATTTACTTATACTTATTTATTATTATTGTCATTATACAGATTATAATAGACTTTTTGGGAAATGATACTAATAATTAAGATAAATAATAATAATAATAATAATAAAATAATAATAATACTAATAATATATTATATATATTAATTATTATATATTATAATTTTAAATATAAATTTTTCAAAATATATTTATATCTAATATAATATATATTATAATTAATATAATTTTAATATATAATTATTAACCTATAATAATCAAAATCTACCAATGAAATTAAATAAATCCATTTATTTATCATATTAATTGTTATATATTTTGTATTTTACATTTTCGACTTTTGGGAATATTTTTCTAACCTTTTATATTAACTTGATCACACAATCTTTATTTCATACATTTCATGATTATATTTTATTTCTTATATCATATTATCATATATATCATTATCCTTATTATCACATATTGAAATTATTCTCATTATTCATTGTTATCATTATTTATCGTCAATTATTGATTATAGTATATATTTTTATATACTATAATCTATCATATTATTAGTAATTATTATTATAATAATATATATTTTAATATATTTATACAATATTTCAAAGTATTATAACAATATTATGTTATAATAATAATTTTTAATTATTATACCTACAATAATAATTATATATATAACAATAATATCATAATAACAATATAATAATACATAAATTAATAATTATATATAACTTATAACTTAATATATTTTATTATACAATATATATTTTTGGATATCTATAATTAAGATATATATAATATAATATAATACAATATAATATAATAATAATAATTAATAATAATAAAATAATAATAATAATAATAATAATTATTTTAATAATAATAAAATTAATAAATATAATTTTAATAATATTATATATCATAATTTATTTATAATTTCATGTAATATATCATTATTACCCTAATAATTGGAAATACTAAATTAAAAAATCCTTTTTAGTACATCCAAAGATATTCGAAAATTTTTCCGCTTTAAAGCTTTTGATTTTTCCTATATCTTTTTGTAATATTTTGCCATTTTATTTAATGTTCATTACTTTTCATATTCATATTATTATCTTATCATCATCATTATATCATATATCATTATCATTTATATCATCATTATTGCAATTATTATCATAATTATTGCAATGTTATCATTATGATTGCAATTATTGGAGTTATAGTTAGATATTTTGCAAGAATACTAATAACCACAACAATAAAAAAAAAAAAAAAAAAAATATAGTAATAACAATACATAATAACAATAATAACGAATTTTATAAATAATAAGTTATACATTATTTCATTAGTATCGTTATTACTGTAATTAGTACGGTTATATAATATTTTTGCAATTATATACCAGAGTACAAATAATAATAATGATAATAATAACATAATAATACTAATAACAATAGTATAACCACGAGCATTATTATTATGATACGATACTATTATTATTATTGTATTTATTACAGAAATATATAGATTTTTGGGCAATGATACTAATAATGTAAGATAAATAGAATAAATAATAATAATAATAATAATAATAAAAATAATAATAATAATATAATAATAATAATTAACTAATTTTAATATATGCAAAGTTATCAAAATTCTCTTTATCTCACGTTTAATAAAAGGATTGTTATGATTAATACAATTCGGGTAATTATTTATCATTATTACCCGAATAATTGCCGAAATCACCACAAGAAATCGAAAAAAAAAAAATAAAAAAAAAAACGTCCTTTTTAGTTACACTCTCAAAAAGGCTATATTCGCTAGATTTTGCCGCTTTGTTTCGACTTCTGGGAAGTTTTTCTTATACAGTTTTTATATTATATATGGACACAACTTACTGTTATTCTCATCATCATTATCATGATGATCATAAGTATTATCGTTATCATCATGATTATCCTCATTTATCATCATGATCATCATCATTATCATCATATATTGCAATTATTCTCCATCATTATTGCAATTGTGATCATTATTATATACAATTATTGGAGTTATCGTATATATTTTTGCAATAATACTAATAACCACAACAATAATAATAGTTAATAACAATAATAATAACCTAATAACGATTTATAATAATACTTGTATATCCTTATATTCATTCGTATCGTTATTCTGTAATTATTACTGGTATAAAGTAATTATTGTTTTGTTTTGCAATTATACTACTCCAGTACAAATAATAATAATGATAATAATAACAATAATTATACTAAACAATATATAACCACTAGCATTATATTATTATACTATACGTATTAAATTATTGTTAGTATTACAGATATAATAGATGTTTGTGCATGATACTAATATTAAGATAATAGTAATAATAATGATAATAATAAAATAATAATAATAATAATAATAATAATGATAATAATAATAATAATAATAATAGTAATAATGAATAATTTTAATAATTTCAAAGTGTTATCAAAAGTCTATTTATTCTCACCTTTTTATCCATCATTATTGTTATGATTAATACAATTCTGGTAATTTATTAATCATTATTACCCTACTAATTGCCGAAATCACCAAAGAAAATCGAATAACAAAAAAAAAAACGTCCTTTTTTGTGTAGTACACTCTCAAAAAGGCTATATTCGCTAGATTTTGCCCGGCTTTTTCGAACTTTTGGGAATGTTTTTTCGTATAACTTTTTTAATGAGATATGGACACAAGGTCTTTTATTATCATCATCATTATCATGAGTTATCATTCCATTATCATGATTATCATCCTTATTATCGTTATCATCATCATTATCAAGCAGTATCATCAGGATCATCATCATGAGCATCAGGATTGCAATGAGTATCTATCATTCTTGCAATGTTAGACATATTATTGCAATTATGGAGTTATAGTATATATTTTGCAATAATATAATAAACCACAACAATAATAATAGTAATAACAATAATAATAACAAGAAATAAACGATTTTATAATAATAATTTATATCATTATCTTCATTAGTATCGTTATTACTGTAATTTTACTGTTATAATAATTATTTTGCAATTATACTCCAGTACAAATAATAATAATGATAATAATAACAATAATAATACTAATAACAATATTATAACCACTAGCATTATTATTATTATACTTATACTTATTATTATTATTGTTATTATTACAGATATAATAGATTTTTGGGCAATGATACTAATAATTAAGATAATAGTAATAATAATAATAATAATAATAATAATAATAATAATAATAATAATAATAATAATAATAATAATAATAATAATTTTAATAATATTCAAATGTTATCAAAATTCTCTTTATTCTCACTTTATCATCATATTGTTATGATTAATACAATTCGGTAATTATTATCATTATTACCCTAATAATTGCCGAAATCACCAAAGAAATCGAAAAAAACGTCCTTTTTTAGTACACTCTCAAAAGGCTATATTTCGCTAGATTTTGCCGCTTTTTCGACTTTTGGGAATGTTTTTCTTATACCTTTTTTATATTATATATGGACACAATTCCTGTTATTATCATCATCATTATCATGATTATCATCATTATTATCGTTATCATCATATTATCATCATTATCATCATTATTATCATTATCATCATCATTATCATCATTATTGCAATTATTACATCATTATTGCATTTGTTATCATTATTATTGCAATTATTGGAGTTATAGTATATATTTTTGCAATAATATAATAACCACACAATAATAATAGTAATAACAATAATAATAACAATAATAACGATTTTATAATAATAATTTATATCATTATCTTCATTAGTATCGTTATTACTGAATTATTACTGTTATAATAATTATTTTGCAATTATAGTACCAGTACAAATAATAATAATGATTATAATAACATTAATAATACTAATAGATATTATAACCATAGCATTTATTATATTTTATACTTATTATTATTATTTATTAACAATAATAATAATTTTGGGCAATGATACTAATATTAAGATAAATATAATAAAATAATAATTATAATATAATAATTAATAATAATAATAATTAATAAATAATAATAATATTTAATTTAATAATATTCAAATTATCAAAATTCTTATTCTCACTTTATATATTATTTATGATTAATACATTATGAAATTATCATATTACCTAATAATTGCGAAATCACAAAAATCGAAAAATCCTTTTTTAGTACACTCTCAAAAGGCTATATTTCGTAATATTTCGCTTTTCGAATTTGGGAATTTTTTATACCTTTTTTTATTAATATGACAAAAACCGTTATTTACCCATCAATTTCTTTTATCACTTATTGGATGTTTTATCATTCATTATCATATATACATCTATATCATCATTATTGCAATTATTATCATCATTATTGCAATTTTCATATATTATGCAATTATTGGAGTATAGTATAATTTTTGCAATAATATAATAATCCAAAGTAATCAATATTAGTAATAACAAAATAATAACAATAATAACGATTTTATAATAATAATTAAACATTATCTATAGTATCGTTACTGTAATTATTAGTAAAATAATTTTTTGCAATATATACAGTACAAATAATAATAATGATAATATAACAATTAATGTAATAACAATATTTTAACACTAGCATATTAATAACTTAAATTATTTATTTTTTTATAATTAATAAATTTTGGGAAAATAATAAAATAATTAAAATAATAAAAAATAAAAATAAAATAATAAATTAAATTATAATAATTTTTTAATTAAAAATATAATAATAATAATAATAATTTTAAAATAATAAATAATAAAATTTAATTATTATAAAAATATATAATAATAAAATTTTAAATTTAATATAAAATTATAAACTAATAATTCCATACCAAAAATAAATAAAACTTTTTTTTATAATTTCCTTTTTTTCCTAATTCCCTTTAATGGAATTTTCCTTATTTTTTATTTTAAAAAGGACAAAACCTTTTTTTCCAATCATATTTAATTTTCTTTTTACTTTTTATATTTTTATACATTAATTTTATATTATCATTCTTATATGTTTATCATTCTTTATTAGAAATTTATTCTTTATATATCATATTTTATATATTTTATTTTCTTTAATTCAAAAAACAAAATTTTGAATTTTTATATATTTTTCAATAATGGTTTATATAAAAATTTTTTTATTAGAATAATTATATAAAAAAATTAATATTAAAATTTATAATACTAATAAAATTTATAATATAAATTTAAAATATATTAATTTATAATATTTATTTTTTAATTATACTTATTTTTAAATTTGTTATTATTAAATAAAATTTAAAAAAACTAATAATTAAATTAATTTATTTATATAAGAAAAATAAATAGAATAATAAAAATAAAAAAAAATTTAATAATAATATAATAAATTAAAATATAAATTTAAAAAATTTTAATTTTTAAAATTTTAATTATTGTAATTTAATAAAATTAATTTTAATTTTAATATTTAAATCCTTACCAAAATAATCCTTTTTTAAAAAACACAAAAAAATTTTTAATTTCCTTTTTATTTAAAAGTTTTTTCCTTTTTTTTTTGAAATTTTTTATATTTCTATATTTTATTAATTATTTTTATCTTAATATTTTACAATTACATTTTTTCATCATTATTCATATTATCATCATTATTTTCATTTTATCATAATTTATCATCATTATAATTTTCAAAAATTCAAAAAATTAATAATATATCAATATAATAAAAATAAAATTAGTAATAATTAATATATTATATTAATTATCTAATATTATATTATTAAAATTTAATTTTTTATTAAAAATTATAAATTAAAAATTTGATTAATAAAAATAATAATACTAAAAACAAATTATATAGCATTATATTAATTAATTATAAGTTTTATTATTATTTATTATTAAAATAATAATGAATTTAAATTAAAATAATAAATTATAATAATAAAATAAAAAAAATAATAATTAATAATAATAATAAAATAATAATAAAATAATAATAATATAAAAAAATAAATATATAAATTTTATCATAATTCTTTTTTAATATTAAATT
>NW_023665133.1:0-13140 GCF_015228065.2 Penaeus monodon | reverse complement strand
AATCTCCAAAAAAACTTTCCCTTTCCTCTCTCCCAACTTTCATCCACCCCTTTCAAATTTACAAAATTTTTTCTTCATTGTCAAAAAATTTCCCTTATTATTACTCTTTCTTCTACTACTGTTTTCCTTTGCAGAAATACCTAACTCCACACCACCCCTTTTTCCCCCCATCCTTGTTTTTTAAACTCCCTTTACAGTTTTTTTAAAGCCCAGGTAAGGGGGATCGTTTTTTGGGAATCTGCCCTCCCACTAGTTAATCTTGAAATATCTCCTTTTTCCAACAATTTTCCTCCAAAAAAAAGTAGGCAAATTTTCCTTCTGAGCCTTTCTGTTTCTTTCCCATTTCACACAGTTACTTCTGATCCCAAGCTTGTACTTTATTACCCTGGCTAAACCTACTTGAAAAATCTTTCTTCCCCAAAGCCTTACTTTTCCTTAATATTTGTACCAGAACGGGTTTCCCTTTCCTCCCTGGCTGATTGCCCTTATCAATCCCAAAGGGGAATTGATCAGATTTGAAAACGACCTCCCTTCCCTCCCTCATTGTCTATGTTTGAAGTATCACGGCAGAGCTCCCACTTTTCCCTCCCAAAAGTCCCCCAATTTTTTCCCTGTTTACTCCCCCATAGACCTGACCCCCCCCAGGAATTTTAATTTGGGTGGAGAGCCCTGCCCTACCCCACCCAAGGCCCGATATTTTAGCATTTTGCCCACCCTGCCAATTATTGTTACTCCCCCCAGCCTGCTGGCTATTTTTTTAAGGGGGTCCAATTTGGGTATTCAAACTGCCCTACCCCAATCATGCACGTTTGCCAGTGGGGGGAACCCCCGTAATATTTTTTGAAAGGGGCTGCCCAAACCTGCAAGTTTGGGGTGGGGTACAGTCCTCAGATTAAAAATTTTCCCAGCAGGAAGCATGCGATGGGGTTTTTCTCTTGTCCCTTACCCCAGTGCTGCCCTTTTTGTTCTGCCCTTTATCCTTATCCCTTTTCCACCCATAATCTTGATCTCATTCCCTTTCTAAAGTGACGGCCTCCCCAATCCCCCTACTAATGTTCCCCTAGCCTCTTCCCCCCCACTCCCTCCCATCACCCCAACTACCCCCCCCCTTTACCTTATCGCACCGGACCCTTCTTTTTTCCCTTTTTTCCCAATTATGGTTTACTGTAACCCCCTTTTTGTCACAACAGTGACGTTCCCGGATCCTCCTTTCCTGACATTCCCCTAAGAAGAAAAGGTATGAAGGGGAAATGAATATCTTCACAATACACAAGATTTTTTATTCCCCATTCCCTTTTCACATTTTTAACTTTGACAACAGTAATTCCTGAAACTCCCTTTTTAATCTTTTTGCCTTAATCCCCCTTTTCCCTTTTGTTAACCCCATCTTCCCCCCCTTTAGACACCCTTGTAGAATTGCATTTTTTCCCTTTTGATAACTTTTCCTTTTCAAAGTGCTATTTATCCCCCATTTGATCTAAATGCCCTTTTGGTAATCCTCACCAAAACCCCAATTTATCACTTCTCTTTACCCTCTTTCCTCTTTCCCCTTTTTTCAGTACCATACTATCCTAAACACCCCACAAGACTTTTTGATGTGTAGGCCATTTTTTCTTTTCAACTAAACCTTTTTTTGCAACTACCCCTTCCTTTAGTATTTATGTGACCATTGATGTCTAAGCTTTTAACCTTCTTTTTTAAAAAATTAACAATTAAAATTTATACCCAAAGGGAAAATTTCCAGTAAAAAAATCCCTTTTTATGATCCTGCCATCCAGAAAATAAAACCATGCAAGGTTTAAATCAAAAAGCTGCCCCTAAAAAAAGGGGTAGATTGTGGGCCCATACCTGAAACTCTTGTTCTCAAACCCAGTGGAGGGGGAAACCAAAGTGGGTAGTTGAGTGTAGTAAAAACACTGCCTGAATTTTTGCTTGAACTTTGGGCCTGTAAAGTTATTTGTTTTGGCTTTCCTGTCCTGTTTGGGAGCTTATGAAAAAAACATCAGTTAGGGAATTTATTAGACAAAACCCTGAGGGAAATCCTGAAATTTTTGAAATTACAGGTATTTTTGTATACAATCAAAATTTCCCCAAAAAATAAAAAATTCTCAAAATTTAAAACTTTACCCTGTACATTTGGGTTTTGGTACTGACTGATGTTTCATATAATCAGTTTTTGCAAAATTGGAAAGTAAAAATTTATGAAGAAATATTGTTCCAACATTGAAAGGAAATCATATATTTTTCCCCAAAGTCAAAATGTTTTTATGCTTATTTACAGTCTATGATTCTGTAAAAGTAAAAAATGAGGGCCCTTTAACCCATAGTGAAGGAAAAGGTTCTACTAGTACCTTTTCCCTTGGGGAAAAAAGCCCCTTTTTATCGGGAGTGTTCTCAAATTTTTTTTGTTTCTAACCATTTTTTTTCCCTCTAAGTTTTTTTCATTTTGTTTTTTTCAGTTCCCAAAAAAAATGAGGTTTCTTGAGCCCCGGTAGGGTGGTGGGTTTTCACCCTTTAATAATTCTTTTTTTTTTTGTTTTTTTAACAAACATCTGGGTTTAAAAACCCCCAATGAGCTATATACATAAAATCAATGGGCTAATTATGAGAGTATAACCTTACCTAAAAAAGTGTACTACCCCTAAACCCCAAAAATTTTCGGGATCCCAAAAAAAATTTACAAAAGAAATCTGAAAGGGGGGAAAAAATAGTTCTTTGACAAAGGTAATTAAAGGTATAAATGGGGTTTTGGTTAATTTTTTGCAATGCAAGAGATCCCAACTACATTTTGATTTTTTCCTATGATCTAGAATGAATGTAAGGGCTAAAATTTGTACACAAATTTGATGTTAAACTTTTTGATTCCACCAATCCCTATAAAACCAATGATTTTTAGTTTTAAAAAATAAAAATGAAAAGGGGTTTTTTTTTAGATTTGATCCCCCCAATTTTTAAACTGCCCATTTTGGGAAAACTGTTTGCAAAAGTTCTTTTTACAGAAAAAAAACCCCAATATTTTTTATTCTTACCACTTACCGGGACCGGGCCCATAAAATTTTTAAAAAAAGGGAAACCCCAGAAGCTACAAAAAAATCAAAATCTACAATAGAGAAAAAAAAGGGTTTAATAACAAGGTGGGACAGAGTGAATAATTATATTGAAATTTTAAGGTATTTTTTGCCATCATCCCAACAAAAAGACTTGTTATCAGTGATGCAGAAATATATAGAAAAAGAGAGGGGGAACCCAAAGAAGAGTGAGAGAGGAAAAAAACCCAGGGGGGGGAAGGGGTTAAGTACAAAAACCCAGGAAAGGGGACAGGTCCCTAAACCCCCTCTCTTCCTCCCTTTACCCATCCCTCCAAGAAAACCACAGGAGTGCTTTCACAAAAAGTTTACTCACCACGGGCTGCCAAGAAAGGTACTTTAATTCTTTTTTTTTCTAGATATATGTGATTGCATAAGGAGCGGGTTTTTTTCTGGGATAAAAGGGGAAACATGCAAAAGGTTTGAGTTTTCAACAGGGAAAAGGAAAGGCATGGAACAAAAAACCAGAAATCAGCTATGAAATCTTTGATTTTTGCAGTTCTAAAAAGGGACTAAACAAAAGTTATATTTTATAAGGGACAAAAATTTATTTAATTCGGGATATTAGTGTATATCCTTTAAAAAGGGTAAACTATCCTAATTAAAAATTTAACCCTTTTCAGATAATCAGGAAGAATAAAAAATCAACTTTATGGGCATTATTTGCATTAGACAGGGGAAAAAATGTACCCCCTTGATTCTTAAAAAATAACCCCCTTTAAATCTATCCCAAAAATCTCAAATTCAACCCAGAATACCCTTTCTACCTCGTTTTTCAACCTTCCCCTTTAAATTTCACAGGTTAAAGAGGATAAAACAAAACCAATATTTTCATTTTAAAAATTTTTACATATATCCCAAAAGGAAAACTAGAAACCCATAGGCAGATATTCGAAATCACATTCCGTGGAAAAAAAAAATTTAAACAGGTTTTAAGATAAACCCCTAATAAAAAATAATGTTAAATTAAAAAAGCCTTTTTTACACAAAAAAATGTATTTTATATATTTCATATATATATACAAAATAATATATAATTTTATTATATATATATATATATATATAATATATTATATATATTATATATTTATAATTTTATATTAAAATATATATATATATATAAAATCCATTTTATATTTATTATTTCCCTTTTATTCTAATATTTTAATTTTATATATACATTATAATAAAATATATAAATATTTTTATATACATATATATATAAAAAATAATATACATATATATATATATACATATTTTATATACATTAAAAAATAAATATTTACATTTATATTACCCTATATATATTTCATATATATAAAAAAACATATATATATAAAATATTTTATTTATCATAATTTTATTATACATAAAATTTTAAACAATATATATTTATACAAAAATATATATATACATATATAATATACATATATATATATACAAAATATATATTTCAATATATATACAAAATTTTTTATTTTTATTTTCATTTTATATATACATTATATATACCTATATATAAATATTTACATATTATTATAAAATAATTAAAATACATATTAAAATTTCATATTAATTTTACATTTTAAAATTTTACATATATATATAATTTTAAAATAAGTACATATATATATTTCATTTTTCAATTATATTTATTAACCCCTATATATAAAATCATTTTAAAATATACAAAATATATTTTTACAGTATATATCTTTTAAATTAAAATATATATACCTATAATATATACATAATTTTATTTCATATATAAAAATATATATACAATTTTATAATACTATTTTATTTCATATTATTTACATATATATATCATATAGATAAAATATATATATACATATATATTATATAATATATAAAATTTCATAAATTAATATATATTTAATATAATTTTATAATATTATATTTTAAAATTTAAATTATATGTAATATGTATATGTTTATATTTTTATTGGTTTTATATATATGTAAAATATATACGGGTAAAATTTTATGTTTTATATATTGGGATTATATATATATGTATATATATTTTTATTTTATATGTTTTAAAATATTTATATATTTAATATATTTACGGGTTTTATATATGTATAAAATATGATATAATGTATATATTATATGTATTATATATTGTATATATTATTTTATTAAAATTTTTATATATGTTTTATATTTTATTTATGAATTTTATATGTATATATATATTATTTTATATTATGAATATATTGAAAAATATATATGTTTTTATATATTTTGTATATATTATGTTTTATAATTTTTGGGATATATAAAATGTTAAAATATTTTGTTTTATAATATGTATATTAAAATGTATAATTTTATATATGGGTATATAAATGTATATATTTTATGTTTTATATATATTTTTTAATATTATATAATGTATTCCCTTTTATATTTTATATATATATTGTTTTTATTATATTTTATTATATATTAATTTTATGGTATTTTATTTTATGTATATATATATTTTGTTAATATTTTGTTTTATATATATATGGATATTATTATATAAATATATTATATATAAAAATTTATATAATATTATATATAATATATTATATATATCATTATATATATATAATATTATATAAATTTTATATTTTTATAAAATGTAATATATATGTATATATATATAATATATTTTTTATAAAGGGGTTTTTAAAATTTTAAATTATATTTATTAGTGTTTACTTATAATATTAAAATTTTTTTTAAAAAATTATTAATATTTATATTAATATTTTATTTTACATATATTTAATAAATCTTAAGAAATATGTAAAATTTTTTGTTAAAAACCTTTTTTAAATTTAAATTTTAAATTTTTTTGGGTTTTTTAAAAACGATGTAAAATTTTTTCCCGGTTGAATTTGAAATTTTGCCTAGTTTAGGGGTTTTTTAAAAATTTAGGCATTTTATGTTTAAAAAAATTTTAAAAAAAATAAAGGGTTTTGTTTATTTTTCCCCTTTTTAAACCTGGGGGAAATAACTTTTTTGGTTTAAAAAAAAGAAATTTGAAAGGGTATTTTAGAATAATTTTGTTTTGAATTTTTAAAGGGGAAAATTTAAAAAATCAATTGGATTTTTTTTCCTTTTTCCAAAGCCTTTTTGGGCCCAAAAATTGATTTTAAAATTTTAAACTGAAAGGGTTTTTTCCCCTTAAAAAAATCCCCTTAAAAAGATATACATAAAAACAAAAATTTGGGAATTTGGCAGATGGTATAACTTTTGGGTTTAATCATTTTTTAGGGGGGAATGAAAAAAAGGGGGTTTTAACCCCAGGCCCGGTTTCGGTTTTGTTCCATCCCCCCTTTTATTTCCCTTTTAAACTTTTTTGTACCTTTCCCTTTTAAAATTTTCCCAGAAAACCCGTCCTTTTTGCAATGGGAATAAATAGAAAAAAAAAATTGTACCTTTTTCCTTTTTTTTCCCTTTTTTGATTAAATTTTTTTTGTGCCTTCCCCGTGGTTTTTTTAAAAGGGGTGGGTCGAAAGGGAAGAATTTAGGGTTTTTTTTCCCCGGGAAAGGAACTTTCCCTCCCCCTGGTTTTTCCTCTTCCCTTTCTTTTTCCCTTAAACTTTTTTATATATTTTGAAACAAAAAACCAAAGGGATTTTTTGTGTATATAAATTAGCCTTAATTTATTTAATATAAAAAATTTACTTGTTCTCCTTGTTTTAACCCCCTTTTTCCTTAAAATTTTTAGAAAAATTTTTTTGTAAAAGGGTTCTGTGTTTTTTTTTGGGAAAAAAATTTTTTTATTGACCTTTGTTGGGGTTTAAGGGGGTTTTTCTTCCCCAAAACCAAAAAAATATTGGGTTTTTTCTTAAAAAGTTTGAAAATTTCCCAAAAAAAAATTTAAAAATTAAAAGGGGAAAAACCCCCAAAAACCCCAAAACCCTTTTATTTTTATTCTTAAAAACAAAAAAAGGTTTTTAAAGGAAAGGGAAAAAACCCAAAAAAAAGGTTTGGAAAAAAAATTAAAAAATCCATTAAAAGGGGCATTTCCCCAACAAAAGGGAAAAAATTTTACCATGTTAAAAATTTCAATTCCCCTTTCAAATTCAAAGTTTAAAATCCCCCTTTATACCTTTTAATTTCATTTTCAAGAAGGAACTATTTTCCCCTTCCTTTAAGTTTCTTCTGTGTTTTTTGGTATCCTTGTAAACCTTTGGTTGTTAAAAATTTTGAATTTTTGTGGTAATTATATTTATCAAAATACCGATTATTTAGGATTTATAGCTGTGGGGTTTTAAATTCCTAAGATTTTTTTAATCACCCAAAAGGGGAAAAGGGGAAAAAATAAAGAGGGGGCCCACCTCCCAAGTCAAGAAAGCCATATAAATTTTTAACTAACAAACCCCCAAAAAAAGGCTTAAGGCCAAAAAAAATTTGGGTAGGAAAAAAAATTTAAATTTTTGAGAAAACCCTTTTTTTTTAAAAAGGGTTTTTGGGCCCAAGGGAAAAAAGGTTTTTTTTAAATTGGTTTCCCAGTTAAAGGTTATTTTAAAAGTTTTTCAAAAAATAAAAGCTTAGAATAAGGGTTAAAAAACCTTAATTAAAGGGGAAAAATTAGTTTCAAAAAGGGTTTGGGAAATTTTTAAAATTCCCCCATAAAAATCTTCCTTTTGGAAAATATTTATGAAAAGGGTAAAGAGTGAAGGGAAAAATGGTTAAATTTTGGGGGATTAAAAGGAAATTTTTTTTAAAAGGGGGATTTTGCCTTTAGAAAGGGAAAAGTTTTCAAAAGGAAAATAGCTTGTCAAATTTATGGGGTGATGGGGTTTCCCAAAAAAACCCAAAAGGGCAAAAGTTAAAAGCAAATTAAATTTAAAAGGCCCCGTTCAAAGGGAAAAATTTGAAGGAAAAAAAACTTTTGTATTTAAAAATTTAATTTTTCCCCAAAATTTTTCTCCTTCCCCGGGTTCAGGAAAAGGGGGGTTCCCGGCGTAGGTTTACAAAAATTTACCCCTTTTCCTAAAGGAAGTTTAAAAAATTCCCTTTGATGGAAGGGTTGTTTGGGTGGGGAGGATAAAAAAGGGATTTTGGGGAAATTTGGCATTTAAATGGTGAAAGGGGGTAGGTTCCAAAAGAAGGGGGGAAAATGGTCGGGGGAAACAAAGGACAAGACTAAAAAGGGAGGAAAAAATGAGGTTTGTGAATTTAAATGGGTCCCACCATTCAAAACTTGGGGTGGGAAGTTAAAAAAAATATAAGGGGGGAAATAGGGAAAGGTGAGAATTTTGGTTTTGGGAGGGAATTTCCCCAAAGGGGCAACATTAAATAAAAATAGCCAGAAAAAAAGGTTTGGAAAAATAACAAAATTAAAGGGGGGGGTGGGCAAAAAAAATGGGGTTTAAAACAAAAAATTTTTTTGACAAAAAAAAAAAGGATTTTGGAATTAGGGCCAAAAAAGGAACTTTCCCCCCCAACCAAAAAAAACCTTAAACTTTTTCCTGGGGGGAAGGTCAAAAAAATCCCCCATGGGGGAGGGAAAATTTTAAACAATGGAAAATATTGTAACACGAGTCGATAGGAAGTT
Source organism: Penaeus monodon (assembly GCF_015228065.2). Taxonomy (NCBI): domain Eukaryota; kingdom Metazoa; phylum Arthropoda; class Malacostraca; order Decapoda; family Penaeidae; genus Penaeus; species Penaeus monodon. The sequence continues at coordinate 4,467 of NW_023665133.1, read as the reverse complement.
ATAAAAGCTTAAAGGGATAAATAATAAGAATAGGGCCGGGAATAGATGAAATAACAGTAGAATAATTAAGAATGTGGCGAAAGTGTGATACTGTTCTAAAATCGGTAAGAATAGAAACAAAACCGAGAGGGGAAACATTCTTTACAACTTAAAAAAGAAGCATCTGCAAATATGGGGAATTGAGATAATCACAAGGCAAAATTTTGGAAAATTATAAAGACAGTTGAATTAAGGTGAATTGTAGCAAATGCAGTTCGCCCTGGAAAGGATATAGAATTCGAAATTTAGAGTATATAACATTCAGACATATAGGTCATCGTTGTTTGTCCGGTGAAATTTTTGAAATGGGAGTAATTCCTCGATAATGAAGATAAGAAGTAAAGGCTCTAATAAGTGGGATGTGGTTCAAGAAGAGCTGTAGAAATTGGGTAAAATGTGAGTAGGATGGGTGCAAGGTTGATTGTCTCCAGAGCTTTAGATAAGCGATAATTAAAGTAGTGTCTGTAGATTAAAGGAACTGTAAGTTGGAGGTCAATATAATCGAAGGTATTCGTTGTTGGTTGTCCAGCATATATAACAGACTTAAATATATAGGAGTCAGAAGGGTAGTGTTTCTAATGTGGAAGTGATTTAGGAATTAAAGATAAGTATGGCAATGGTAGTACAATAATGGAGGATGTGGAATTGTAAATCATTTATTTGGAGCTCTCACAATCAATTTATGCCGGAGTAAGATAAAATTGCTTGCCAAATGCGTGTTGTGAGAATAAACTGAATTACATTCAGACAAGCTGGGTAATTACGCTAGTTTTACGAGTCATTCGTTTTGGTGTGCGAGTAGTAGAGAAAGCGTGTTGAATTGTGGAAGTACAGAGTCATGATTACTGGCAGAGAAGAGCGAGGTGAAACTGAAAGTATCAGTAAACCGGTTGGACTCTGAATCAAAGGTAATTTTAAAGTTATGTAGTTTTGAGACATGATTGATGGAAGATTGTGGTGATTAGTGATAGGAAAGACCAAAAATCTCACATCCTGAGATATTTCGGTGTCAGGATAAGGAAAGAGGAAATGAGTTAGTGGCGAAGGATAGGAGGAAGGGATCAGAAGAAGTACGTTATGATATGTTCAGTATATAAACTGTAATATGGATGAGGGATTTGGTGGTATGATATAGATATTTTTGGAGATATAGTATGATGGTATATATGAATAATAGAATAGTATAAATTATGGATATATAGAGGTAATAGTAATGTTAAAGGTAATAGAATGTGTAAAAGCAAGAATGTAGCAACATTAATGTTTGGGAAGGGTGGTTGGGTTTAGTGATTAGTTGGCTAAGTGGGTAAGGAATTGTTAGTGGAAGGGTTGGTGGTAGGGTTGGGTAAGGGGTAGATTAGATTAGGAAGGATATGTAGCGTTTGAGGAAAGAGAAAGGTTGTTGAAGCAGAAAGTGTGGGATTCTGAAGGATGTCTGATAGGTTGGGAGGTCGGTGAAGGGAGGATAGTGGGGGAAAGCAGAGGTACGGGTTGTTTCAAAACGTGGGCACGACAATAGGATGTGAGGGATTGAAAGGGGAACATTACATAAGGAACATAAGGGTGGATCAGATTGTGACATCAGATAGGAGTGTGTTAGACGGGTGTGGCCAATGCGTAGCGGGCGAGAGCAGTCTCCCAACGTCTGTTCCGATGAAATGGAGCTGACCAGGAGGAGATTGATAGTTTTACAGAATGTAATTTATTAGTGCGGAGGCTTGACCAAAAAGATTGCCATCGTTTATACAAGAAGGTCTTAAAGTGTGGGTAATAATCCGTGGCTGGATAGTGAGAAGCGTGGTTGGTATGATGTGGACATAGAGGCGTGGCGTGCTAGTGTATCTGCCTGTTCATTGCCGGGGATTCCAACATGGCTGGGCACCCAGCAAAATTTGATTGTTTTATGGCGTGTGGACAGGTAGAACCAGTTCTGGATCTTACAAACAAGGGGGTTGGTGGTGTGTATTGACTTTATGAGAGTTAATGAGTTACGGGAGTCAGTAAAAATTGTAAAAGAGGAAGAGGAAGTGAGTATATGTGTTTTAGAGCAAAAAGGAGTGCATACAATTCTGTAGTAAGGACACTGGATTCAGGAGGAAGGGAGTATTTGAAAGTACGAGTTGGGAAGATTACTGCAAAACCAGCACCGGAGGTGGATTTGGAGCCATCAGTATATACATGAATACTAGAGGAATGAGTGGAGACATGGTCAAGGAAATGTGTGAGAAGGACAGTAGGAGGGATATTTGATTTTGGTGGGTCGGGGAAAACAGAAGAGCAAATATGGGGGTGAGGTATAGCCATGGAGGGACGGAATGGACAGAGAACGGGAGAGGTTGGAGATGGGGGAAAGGGGAATGGAGAGGAGGGTATCCATGCGAGTGGAGAAAGGAGTAGGTAATCGTGGAGATGAAGCTAAGGTAAGAAGTAGGGGTTGTGGGATAGTTAGTTTAGTGAGGGAAAATTGGTGGAATCGAACATAGCATCGGAGAGAGAGAAAGGCACGACGTCGAGATAGAGATGGTATGCCTGATTCAGTGTACAGGCTCTCAACTGGGGAGGAGCGAAAGGCGCCTAGTGCTAAGCGAAGACCACAGTGATGGATTGTATCAAGATGGGCAAGGAGAGAAGTTGAGGCAGAGGAGTAGATATGGCATCCATAATCAAGAGTGGAGAGGATCAAAGTAACATGAAGATGAAGGAGAGTTTTGCGATCTGAGCCCCATGATATATGGGAGAGTTTTTAAGATTCGAAGACGGCGGAGAGCTTTTTCTTTAATGTGTAGAATATGGTCTCGCCAGGACAGTTTGGAGTCAAAAATGACACCTAGGAATTTGCCAGAGGAACGGCATTGGAGTGGAGTGCCATATAAGAAGAGTGGGGGTAGGGACCTACACGTGAGCGAGAGAAAAGAATGGAGAAAGATTTAGAGGTAGAAAAGCGGAAGCCATGGTTTGTGGCCCAGGAAGATACTGATGAGATTGCAGATTGAAGAAATTGGTAGAGATTTGGTATGGATGTGCCAGAGGCATAGATGGTTAAATCATCAACATATAGTGATGACCGGGCTCCTGGTGGTAAAACTGAGACAATATCATTAACAGCAAGAAGGAATAAAGTGGTACTGAGCACACTGCCTTGTGGGACACCTTCGATTTGGGGAAAGAAAGATGATGTGGCAGAGGCGATTTTGACCTGGAAAGTGCGTTGGGAGAGGAAGGACTTTATGAAGACACCCATGTTTCCACGTATGCCTAGAGAGGACAATTGTTGGAGATATGGTACCGCCATGTCGTATCATATGCTTTTTCTAGATCAAAAAATATAGCTAGTACGGATTCATGGCGTGCAAATGCAGATGTAATATATGTCTCAAAATGAGCAAGGGGTCAGCTGTGCTTCTGGCACGGCGAAAACCGAATTGGGAAGGAGAGAGAAGATTGTGAGATTCAAGATACCACATTAAGCGGAAGTTCACCATTCGCTCTAATAGTTTGCACAAGCAGCTAGTTAGTGCGATGGGGCGATAGTCTTGAGGAAGGGTACCCGATTTATTGGGTTTCAGGAAGGGAAGGATAAGAGCTTCTCGCCAATTAGAAGGGAAATTTCCTGATGTCCATATGTGGTTGTAAATTTTTAATAGGAAGGATAAGGAGGAAGATGGGAGTTGCCGGAGCATACGGTAGTGAATACCGTCAGGGCCTTCATGAGTGTTACGGCACGATTGTAGGGCAGCAATGAGTTCAGAGGAAGAAAATGGGGCATTATAGGACTCATCAGAGGATGGGGTGAAGGTAATGGGGGTACGTTCTCTGGTGGTCTTAATAGAAGAGAAGTGTGGAGAAAGGTGAGAACCACTACTGACCTGGCTGAAATAATCACCCAGTTCATTAGCGACTTGGAGGGATCAGAAATGAGGGTATTTCGAATATGGAGGACAGGGGCAGGATGGGGGGGATGTTTGCCTGATAGTTTATGGATTCGGCGCCAAACATTTGAGATAGATGTAGAGGATGTAATTGATGAAACATAATTTCGCCAGCTATTTGTTTTACTATTCCGGATTGTACGACGGAGATAGGCAGATGCTCTTTTAAAGGAGATAAGGGCTGATAGTTGATTTGGAGTACCTCTCTTGTAGCGGTAACTGTTCCAGGCTGCACGTTTTAAGCGAAGTGCTTTAGTGCAATCAGAATTCCACCATGGAACACATTTGGAGGTATATGGTCTTGAGGTTCGAGGGATAGCTGTATGTGCAGCTCTTAAGACTGTATTGTGAAATACTGTATCATTTCTGAAATGGAGTGAGGGAGGATGGAGGGGTATGAATAGCAGAGAGTGAAGTGAAAGTATGCCAGTCGCTCTATCAAAGCACAGCGTGGGGATAGGAGTGGTACGTATGAAGTAGGAGAAAGGAGAACTGGAAA
>NW_023665132.1:2500-13141 GCF_015228065.2 Penaeus monodon | reverse complement strand
ATAAAAAAAAACCACACACACACATGAGTTTTTCATTCACTCTCAGTTTTGGGGTTTATATAGTAAAAACCACACAACACACGACACAAAAACATACACACACAAAAACCCAACACCACACACAACACACACACCACACAAAACACACACACCACACACAAACACACACAAAACACACACACGGCAAGTGGGTGAGTTATAATTATTATATATAATATATATAAATATAGATATAAAATAAAATTATTTATTTTTAGTATATATATAATACAACAAATACCCACATAAACAACACAAAACAAAAACATCCAAAACACACACACCACCCACACACACAAACCACACCCCCAAAAAAAATTTAAAAAATATTTTAATATATAAATTTAATAATTATTTATATATTATTTATTTTTTTAATATTTTTTTAAAAAAAAAAGAAATACACACAAAACACCAAAGCACACCCCACACACACCCAACAACAACACACAAAACACCACAAAAATTTTATATAAAAATATGATATATATAATATTTTTTTTAATTTTAAAAAAATAAATTTAATTTTATAAAATTTAAAAAATATATATAAAATAAAAATATATATATTTTATATAAATTATATAATATATAATATATAAATATATTATAAAAAATTAAAATATTTTATATATTATATATATATTTTAAATATATATTATATATATATATAAAAGAGAAGAGGAGAGGGGAGAGGGGGGGAGAAGGGGGGAAGAGGAGAGAAAAGAGATCACGACAATTATTATAAAATTATAATATATTAAAAAATATAATATAATATATATATGAAATTTTTACATATATTAATGTATATATATTAATATTATATAATATATATATATATATAAAAGAGAGAGGAGAGAGAGAGAGAGAGGGGAAAGGGGAAAAAGGGAGGGGAAAAGAGAGGGAGGGGGGGAGAGGGTGAGAGAGAGAGAAGGACATACTGAAAAACCCCCTCTTATTTTGTATATTTTTTTATATAATGTATATATCATTTTTTTTATTTTAAAAATATTTATACATCACCCACATAAACACTACTAGAAGAGAGAAAAAATAGAAAAAAAAAGGGGGAGAGAAAGAGAGGGGGGGAGAGAGGAGAAGAGAAAAGAGAAGGCATATATTTAAAACAACACTCATGTGGGTCAGGGTGTGTTTTGTTTTTAAAATTTATATATAATGTCTATAATGTAAAATATATACATAAATTTTATATGAAAAATACACCACCCCCCCCCAACATACACAGGTACCCACACCACGAAATAATACCACCAAAAAAACCCCACCCCAAGCACAAAAAACACACCACCCCCAAACCCCAAATATATATAATAAAATAATTTATTATATATATAAATTAAATATACATTTTAATAAAATATTTTGTATAAAATTAAAATATATTTTTTTATTTTACATATAAAAATGTATATTTTGTGTGTGTGTGTGGGGGAAAAACATACCACACCATAGGCCCTAACCTCCCCCTCCCCACCCCAAAAACCCCACACCACCACATAATAAAAATTTAATTTATTTTAAAATTTTTTTAGCGGGCCCCCCTCTTCTCCGCCCCCCCCAAGGCGGCTGGCAGGGGGGGGGGTGCTTCCCGGGGTTGTGGTTCCAAAGAGGCCCGGCCCCACGTCCCGCCCCCCGGGGCCCCCCGGGGCGGGCGGCAAAAAATAAACTGCGTTTTTCCTTTTTTTCACAAGTTTTTTTCCCGTCCCCTTTTCTTGCCAAAAATACGGGGGGGAAACCAGCATGCCCACTCACGATAATTTTTAACGGGGCAAAAACAAAGTATATTCGGCACAAGGGCACAACGAGGTCTTCCAGGGCAACACCCCAAAATTCCCTTCCCCCCCTTGTTCCTCCGCTCCCCCCTCACAGCCAGCTGCGTCTGTTTTGCCCCGGTCCCTTTATGTTAACACATCCCAGGTCTCCTTTTTATGTTAACACATGTTTCGCACAGAGACAAAAAACCCCCGGCGTAGCCTATCCCCCTATAACAGACGACCCGCTGCTCTGACATATTAAACCCGGAAATACAGAAAATTTAAATAAAATCAGTTCTCGTAAAAACAAAAATTTCATCCAGCGCGGTTTCTTCGCTCTCGCTGGGGTCGCTTGGGGGGTGTGGGTGGCGTAGATTGGAGTAGACCCAGAGGGGTATCTCCGCCCAAAACCCGGGGTCATGGGCACCTTCGTCGTTGCATCGCCCTACCGTCCAAATCCGTCCTACCGGTCAGCGTCTGCCCCACCTCATCGCCCCTACTGGGGCAACGTCTTTTTTTTTTTACCATGGCCCCAGGAGTAGCTTCCTGGCCCATGGTAACACCACAGCCGGTGCGCCAAGTCCTTGAGGAAGTCAGGCAACGGCCCCACACCAACCAACTCCTTGCTCCCCGACGACTCTTCTGGACGCTCCACTTCCTCACAAGTGCCCAGCTTTGCACCAGCTGGCACCTTCAGGTCCTTATTGGAGAAGTTAGCTACCAACACTAACTAACCCCTCCCCTGGTCCAACAAGGCTCCGCCCAACCGCTACGCCATCAGCCAGCTGCAGGTTTTGAATGGGCTCCACGAGGCCCTCTACTCCACGCATCACTCTTGACAGTCGACACCGGATTCTAGACTCTGTCCTGGGGGCAAGGTGCAGTCGTTCAGCCGTAACTACCTCTGCGCAGCCAATCTCTGGAAGCAAGGGCACATCTTCACCGTGCACCCTCACCAGCTTCCGTCCAAGGTCGACACACGCCTTACTCTGCATCAGGTAGTCAAGGCCCAGCAAGCAGTGCTCGTCCAGATCGGCCACATACACCGGCAGCCGCTGCACCGTGCTGCCCACGCCAATACGAGCCTCCACTGGCCCCTTGAGCTGCACACAATGCCCCGTGACACCACACAGTCTCTGTGGTGCGTCTGGAAGTTGCATAGTGGCCAACATATCAGGCCGCACTAGGGTCTTCTCAGCCCCAGTGTCCACTGTCAGACAGCATGGCTTCCCATCTATTGAGCCCTCTACCTGCATCGTGCTGGTTCGACGGCAGCTTACCCAAGTTGGGGCCCGGGAACCGAGGACGGCAGGGTTTCGGACCCCTTCTCCAGCCTGTCCGAGTTTTCCGCCTGTACCACTTCCTTAGCCTTAGGACATGCACTCGGATGGTGACCATTCCTGCCACAGTCCTTGCAGCACTGCTGGAAGGCATCAGAATCTGTCCGGTTGAGAGGACGTGTTCTCCGCTCCCTCCGACACCGACTACGTCTGTGCCCTTCCTTACCGCAGCCCCAACACAAGCCTTGAAAAGTGCTCGGGCTCACCTTCCTCAATGCTATCTTCTCCACTTTAGCCTTCCGGCCCCGGAAGTCATGGCGGGGCTGAGCAGCTGGCCCTAGGCCACTGGTTGCCTTAAGGAAGGCCTCGAACTCCAAGGCCCTCGCCAGCGCCACCTGCAGGTCCTCAGGGTGTGCCTGCTTGACGTAGATTTGCAGCTGCTGGTCCTGCAAAGCGTCAAATATATATCCATATATATATATATATATATATATTATAATATATATATATATATATACATATATTCATACACATATATACACACACACACACACAAACACATTCACACACACACACACACACACGCACGCACACGCACACACACACACACACACACACACACACACACACACGTAGATACACATTATCATCATTATTGGAATTATTATCATCATTATTGCAATTACTATCATTATTATTGCAATTATTGCAGTTATAATATATATTTCTAAAACTATACTAATAACAACTACAATAATAATAGTAATAACAATAATAATAACAATGATAACGATTTTATAATGATCATTTATTTCATTTTTTAATTTTAAATAGTTTTACTGTAAAAAATTACTTTTTTATTAATTATTTTTAAAATATTTACCAGTAAAAAAATAATAAAATGAAAAAAAAAATGTAAAAATATTAAAAACCCAATATTATAACAAATTTTTTTTTTATTATTTTTATTATTATTATTTTTTGTTTTTTTATTTTTTCAGTTATATTTTATTTTTTGGGCCCCAATTATACTAAAAATTTAAAAGTAATAATCTACTACGATAAGTAAAAATAAATATTTAATTTTTTAAAATAAAATTAATAATAAAAAAATAATAATAATAATAAAAATTAAAATAAAAAAGAAAATAAAATAATATTAGTAAAATAATAATAATGATGATGATGTGATGATGAGGATGATGATGAGATGATGATGATGATGATGATGATGTGATGATGAGGGATAAGATGATTCCCAAAATTTTTTTAAATTTTTTTCCCTGGTACTATCAAAATACTTGGATTTTTAAAAATTTTTAAAAACGCTTCAATTAGAAAGATTGTCCAAGATATAAAAAAAAAAGTAAAAAAAAGGTTTTTCAAAAAAATTCATCACAGAAGAAAGACGGGGAAAAAAATAACAATAAATAATTGTGTGTTCATTTTCCAATCAAAAAAACCCCATTTTTTTTACATATTTCTAAAAACGAAACTTTTGCTGGTTAATTTCAGTAGTAGATGTTTTTAAATTTTTTCCAAAAAACCAATTAAAAAAAAAGACATGAAATGAAAAGGTTGATTTTTTTTGGGAAAGGCAGTTGCGGAAAAACGTGGATTTAGGACTAGATAGGAGAAAAATGTGTATCATTATTTTTAAATATTTTTTTTATTTTTTTTTAAATTTTTTTTTTTTTTATATTATAATTAATCCTTCATTTTGTCCCAAAACCCTTTTGGGACAAAAACCAATATTATTTCTACTACTAATAACCCCTTAAAAGGTAAATTAATGATGAAAAGTCTTTAATAACGAAAAAGACGATAATAAAAATAGTAATAAAAATTAATAATAAAAATATAATTTAAAATAAAAATAAAAATAAAATAATAATAATGAAATAAAAACAACCCCTTATAAAAAATTTTTTTCAAAATAAGGGAATGCTAATGCGACAGGGGTAAGTACAGGGGAAACCAAAGGGAAAGAAAGAAATGTAAAAACCTCTTTTTTTAAATACTTCCCTGAAATAAGGAAATCAAAAATAGACAACAAAAAAACATAAAAAATGGTTGCTAGATTTTTTTTTTTTTTTTTTTTTTTTTTTTTTTTGAAAATAAAAATGTTATCAAAATTCTTTTTATTTTTCACTTTTTTTCATCTTTATTTTTCATGATTAATAGTTTTTGGAAAATTATTATCATTTTTTCCCCTAAAAATTGAAAAAAATAATAAAATAAATTTAAAAAAACGTCATTTTGGTTTTTACTTTTCAAAAGGCTAATTTCGCTAGTTTTTCCCGGGCTTTTTTACTTTTGGGATTTTTTTTTCTTTTTCCTTTTTTTTTTTTATTATTTTGGACACCTTCCCTGTTCTTATCATCATTTTTCACGATTATCATTTTAATTAAGGGTTATTAAATTTTAAACCCTCATTACCATCATCATTATCATCTTTTACCCAATTTTTATCATTATTTTTCCCAACTATTGAAAATTTATTGCATTTTAAAAAATTTTATATTTTTAACTATACAAAAAACAGCTACAATAATAATATAATAAAAATAATAATAACAATAAAAATAAAACCCTTTAACCCAAATTTACCCTACCCAAAACCTACCCAAAGTAACAAAAAAAACAAAACCAAACGTAATTATCCGGACTAGAAAGAGAGAGGGTAGGTAGAAAAACAAAAAAAAGATAGGGAGGTGGTAAGAAAGGTAGGTAGGTGGAAAAAACTGATGGTTTAATACGTGGGTAAAAAGAAAATAAGGTAGGTGGGAAAGGTGGGGGTGGGCCCGCCAATTAAAAAAAGGGCCCTATAAAAGATAGATATATACAACTTAAACAAAAAAAACCCACACACAAAAAAAAAAAAAAAAAAGAGGGATTTATATATAAAATATATAAAATATTAATAGATAGATAGAAGATAAAATAATCACCATATGTGTCTTAAAAATAGGTATATATATAATATATATATATATTTTAAATATTTTAAAATTATATATATAATATTTTGTATTTTTACATATCTACCTATCGATCTTTTCTATCTATTTCTATAAAAAGAAAAGGGGAAAATAGTTAAATACTACAGACCACAATTTTTTAAGGGAAGAAGTTGAGTTCCGAAAAATTTAAAAGGGGAATATGTATGAAATCATATAAAAGATATTTAATAAGACATAGGGAATTTTATATATAAGGTATAAAAATATAAAATATATACATAGGTTTTAATAATTTATACCAAACTATCATCTATCTACCCATTAACATAAAAAACTTTACAAAATATAATATATAATTTTATATAATAATATAAAATTATAAATATAAATATTATTTTAAAATTACTTTAATTTACTTTATAATAAAAATTATAAAAATATAAAATTTTAAATATAATCCCATAAAAAAGGGAATTAACACACACACACCCCACCACACCACACACCACACCCCCACCCCACCCCACACAAACACACACACACACACACACACCAATATAAAATTATATAATTAAAATATATTATAGAAATAAAGGGAAATTTTTGATAAATAAAATTTTTATGAATATATTTTATATAAAATATTTTATAAAATTTATAAAAATAATGTATATTTTTCCCTGTTTCATATTAATATCTGAAATGAAATTTTAAATAAATTTAAAATATATATTATAATATATAGAAATTAATAGAGTATGTTTTTAACTACCTTTCCCTTATTATCATTTTAAAATATTATAATATATTTTATATTAAAAATAATATATAAATAATATTTTTATATATAACTATATATATAAAATTTTTATCTATTAATAATTTTTATTATAAAATATTTATTATTTATAAAAATATCTATTTAGATATTATATTATAATTTTATTTTATATTTTAATAAATTATTTCCCCTTAAAATTGGTGTGTTTTGTGTGTGTGTGTGTTTTTTGTGTGTGGTGGTGTTTGTGTGTTTTTGTGTGTGTTTTTTGTGTGTTGTGTGTGTGTGTGTGTGTTTGTGTGTGTGTGTGTGTGTGTTTTGTGTGGGGTGTGTCTTTTTCCCGGGTTTTGTGTGTGTGGTGTGTGTGTGTGTTGCTATATTTTTAGTGTGTCCAAAGGTCCTAAAATCAATATTGCGAGTTGTCTATTATCTCCTTTGCCTAACCAAAAATTTTAACCAAAACCAACCCCCAACTTAAACATAGCCAAAAAACAAATCTAAACCTTCCGAACCAAATTTTAAATACCACCTACCCAAAGAAAAACCTACCCTAACTAATTTAAAATCAAAGCTTACAATTCTTCCCCCTAGCTTAACAATCCTAACCTAAGCAAAACCCTATCCAAACCCTATATGTAACCTCCCAAAACCAAACCCAAAACACTACCTATCCCTCGCCTAAAATAACAACTAAACCCAACTTATCTTTGCAAACCTTTACACATTAAACATTCTAACCTTTCCTAAGGGTGACCAAACTAAACTAACACATACCTAACCTTAACCAAAACCTAACCTAACTAACAAACTAAAATAAACGTTTCTCCCAAAATTTAAACATTTTTAACCTTTTCCTCCCCATACGTTTTTTAATCAAAAATTTCAAACAAAAACGTAATTTAAAACAAACCCAGCTAAAACCTAACCAAACCCCAAAAAACCTTAAGCATCCTCTACCTAAGTAAAAAAACGATTTTAAACCCTTAAAAATTGCTTTTTAAAACTTTTCCCAACTTTACAATTCTAATCTAACCCTTCTTTAAAATAAATGTTTTCCCAAAAACCCCTACCAAACCCACCCAAAAGTAACATAACCTAAACTAAACCTAAACCTAACAAAAATAATCTTTTTTCTAATTCCCTTTCAAGCACCTAAACCCCAAACCCACCTCTAAAAAACCCTAAAAAAAACATTTTATTTTTTAAACCCAAATTAACGTAAAACCCAATTTAACCTAAAGGGTAATAAAAAACCTAACCCGACCCCATCCCAAAACCCAAACTTTTTAATCTTTTAAAACAACCTAAACCTGACATTCCTAATGTAAATTAACTTTTCGATTTTCGACAACTTAACCCCTCCTTTTCTTTTAAAAAAAAATCCTAACCCCAAAAGCCAAAACCCGACCTAATAAATATATATATATTTTATATATATATTTTAGGAAAATATATTTTAATATAAAATTATATATATGTTTTGGGGGGGTTCATGAAAAAAAATTTTTAATTTTTTAAAAAAAATTAAAAATAAAAAATTATAAAAATAAAATTTTTATATTGATAAATATATCTAAAAATATATATTATATTTTATATAAAATTTTTAATATAACAACATATAATAGGTTAAATGTATTCCCTAAAAAAAAAATATAAAATTTTTAAAATATACCACAAACCCCACACAAACACCACCCGAATTTTATATATTTTATATAATATAATATAATTAAATTTTATATATATAAAATATTATTAATATATATCAATACCCCCCACACAAATATTTATATATTATTTTAATATATATATTTAAAATGCAATAAATAAAATATAAATACAATATAAGTAAAATTTTATATATATTATATTATATAAAATATATATATATAATTTTATAAATAAAATCTAAAACAAAATATATATAGATAATATAATAGATAAAATATATATATATTAAATTTTTTTTTTTAATATGGGGATGTAAAATATATATACATATATTATAATATATATATAATATTTATATTTTATATATATTATAAAGGGTTTTTGGGGTGTGTGTGTGGGGTTTTGGGGTGGGGGGGGTTTTTAGGGGGTGTGGTGTGTGTGGGGGGTGTGTGTGTGTGTGTGGTTGTATACAAATACATATAAATATATGTATTATAAAAATATTTTATGGGTTTTACAAATATGGTATAATTTTTATATATATTAAAAATATTATATATATATATATATACATTATCCTTAAAATCCCTTTAGTGTGTGTGTGTGGGGGGACATATTTTATATATATATATATATATATAATTATATATATATTTACTATATATATTTTTAAAATATATATATATATAAAGGGGTGTGTGTGTGTACTATAAAATTTTTTAAAAATTTTTTTTATATTTATAAAATAAATATAAAATAATATTTTATATAATTATTATTTTATATGTATATAAAATTTTATACAATATATATATATATATATATTTTATATTATATTTTATAAAATCCCAAAATATGTAATATTTTAATTTTAAAATATATATAATAAATATATTATATAAATTTTATATATAATATTATTGAGTGTGGTGGGTGTTTACATATATAATATATATATATTAATTAATATATTTTTATTAAAAATTTATTAAAAATATCAATTTATTTTATTAAATATAATCCCAATTTTATATTATATATATCATTAATATATTTTATATTATAAAATATATGACGTTTCAAAAAACACTACACACAAACACACCCCACAAAAAATTTCACTTTTGAAAGTTTTTTAAATTTTAATATCATTTTCTAGTATCTATCTATCTATCTACTTCTATTTAGATATTAAGCATGTAAAACATAATACCCACAACACGAACACACACACACCACACCACACACACAAACACACCCCACACAAAACACACACACACACACACACCACAACACACCACCCCCACACCACACCAAAAAACACACGCATATGCTTGTGTCTGTGCGTCCCCAAAAATATAGGGGTATATAATAAATTCCTATATATATATATATATATTATTATATTTTTAAAATATTTTATTATAAAATTTTATATATATTATATTTATATTAAAAATGTAAGGGGACGCCAGACACACCCAAACGAACACAGCACACACACACACACACACACCACACAAACACAAAAACACAAAACACCCCCCCCCCCCCCCCCCCCCCCCCCCCCACAACCCACACACATAACACACCCCACACACACACCCCCAACAAACCCCACATACATTTTCAAAACATTTATTTTATTAATGTATTTTATTATATTTATAAAAACACCAAACACACAACACACACCACACACCACACACACACACAAAAACACCCCATATATATATATATATATATATGTTTGTGTGTGTGTGTGGGGTGTGTGTGTTTTGTGGGTTGTGGTGTGTGTGGTTTTGGTGGGGTGTGTGTATGTATGTAACATGCTTTATAAAAATATAAAATTTTATATAATATAGATATATAGATAAATATATATATATATATTATAATTGAAGGGATAAAATACAACCACCCCACACACAAACACAAAACAAAGCCAACCCCACCCCACCCCCACACACAACACCCCCCCACACACCACACATTAAAAAAGAAAATAAAATAATTTAAAAAAAATAATATATTTTATATATATAAAATAAAATATAATATTAAAAAAATAAATATTATATATAATAATAAAAAAAAAAACATACCCAACACACACAACAACCCAAATT
>NW_023665131.1:0-13141 GCF_015228065.2 Penaeus monodon | reverse complement strand
AATTATTAATATCCGTAGAGTGGTTTATACCCATCGGGGGGGGGGGGGGGGGGGGCCACCACACAAAACACACACACACACACACACACACACGTACACGCACACGCACACACACACACACACACCACACACACACACACACAAACACACACACACACAACACACACACCACACACACCATACAGACACACACACCATACAACACACACAAACAACACACACCACAACACAATACACACACACATACACCTACAACACACAACACACCACGCATGAATATATATATATATATATATTATATATATATATATATATATATATACATTGTATATATATATATATATATATATATATATATATATATATATGTATGTAGTATTTACATATACATATATGCATATGGTAGAAAACCCACAATGCAAAAGCTAGATCATTGAAAATGAGACTACAGTTTCGAAACCCACCTGGATTCCATCTTCAGGTATGCATACGCACACACACACACACCAAAACACACACACACACACACACACACACACCACACACACACACACACACACACACACATATATATATATATATATATTATATATATATATATATATATATTTTATATACATATATATATTATACAAAATATTATATATATATTCACATATGTATATGTGTATATATGTATATATATAAATACATATGTACATATAGTGTGTGTGTGATTTTTTTCTCATTCTCTCTCTTTTTATACGGCCAACATCAGTCGATGTCGACTTTGCTATTATTAACTCAATACCGTATCTACGTTAGACTTACCTATTACATGTGTGTGTATGTAATATATATAGATAGATAGATAGATAGATAGATAGATAGATAGATAGATAGATAGATAGATAAAATAGATAGATAGATAGATAGATAAATAAATAATAGGTAGACAGATAGATAAGAATATATTTTTTCTTTTTCTTTTATCTTCTTTTTTTTATACAGCCACCATCAGTCGATGTCGACTTTGATATCATTAGCTATACCCACAAACCGTATCTACGTTAGACTTACCTATCACATGCAAACCCGAATGTGTGTTTACATGCGTTCGCGATGTGTATGCATTTGAATGCATACACATTATATGCACACACACGGATTTACAAATGTTTTGGTAGATACGGCAGTGGGTAGACTCAATAAGTCGACATTTTATAATATATATAATATAATATATATATATATATATATATATATATATATATATATATATATATTATGCGCACATACTCACACAAAACACACACACACACCACACACACCACACACACAACACACACACACACACACACATACATAATATATATATATATATATATATATATATATATATATATATATATATACGAATCACATGCCGCGGTGGCCGAATGGTTAGAGCATCGGACTCACGACGGCAATCTGAGTTCGAGGGTTCGAGTCACCGGCCGGCGCGTTGTTCCCTTGGGCAAGGAACTTCACCTCGATTGCCTACCTAGCCACTGGGTGGGCAAGCCAGCCCAAGTCAGTGCTGGTCCTAAGCCCGGATAAATAGAGAGAATGATTACCTAAAAGGTAACACCGGCACTCTCCATGGAAAGGAACTGGGGACTCTACCACGTACTCACTCCAAGAGCATCACAAAATGAAAACTACAATTAAGGTATCATGCTGTGATCACGGCGACCAGACATGAACTTCGTAAAAAAAAAAATAAATAAAAAAAAATAATAAAATTAAAACAAAAAAAAAAAAAAAAAAAAAAAAAAAAAAAAAAAATATATATATATTATAATATATATATATAATATATATATATATATATATATATATAGTATGTATATATATATATACGCACATACTCACACAACACACACACAACACTACACACAACAAACACATACATACATATAGTATATATATATACTTATTATATATATTATATATATATATATATATTATATATATATATATATATATATATATATATACATGTGTGTGTGTGTGTGTGTGTGGTGTAGGGAGTGCGCGCGTGTACTTGTCATCCCTATGCATGTCTGAAGCGGATTGAATTCTGTCCGTCAGCAGTATTTCTCTCTCTCTCTCTCTCATCAATAGACTACGTTCAAGGCTACAGCACACTAGTGCTCCTCCTCCAATCGCTAACCCAAGATTTGCTACAATCCCTGCCACAGTCTGTGGTCTGCACATTAACGCTCACGAGGCCACGTTACAAGGGCTCAGAATCTCCGAAACTCTGTCGTCTTCATTTTCACAAAATCTATTTGTGCACATTCTTCTAACCCATAATATAATAACATATATAGATATATATATATATATATAATATATATATTATATATATATATATATATATATTATATAATATATATTTGTATATAGTATCATATTATGAGTATACACTATGTCTTTATAGTATGTATATAATCTACATCTATATCTTCTATCTATTTTCTACACACAACACATACATTATACATATATATACAAACCCCTAAAATGTAAAACACAAGCGCCTATCATGCGTCCGCTTACGAGAGACAAACCAATCAACCAGACTCTTCCATTCTTCCGATCTCACAAATTATCTCGTTAAGAACGGTGAATATGATGATTTAGGCCTCATATCCAAGCTCTACCTCTCCGTTAGTTTTTTTCTTCTCACTTGCCACACTCAGCTGCCATAACATAGTGCAGTATTTTCTCTCTTGTCTTAACATAGAAGTGCGAATGGGCGTTCATATCGTTAAGCGTTATTTTATTACATTAGCCGAGTTTTTGTGGCTAACGGGTCGTAGCTTTTGCAGAGATTAAGAAAAGTAAGGACTGTTTTGTTTCCTAATCCATTACTTCTTTTTTATATAGTCCCTGAGTTTTATGCTCATAATGATCTTATAGGATTTATTAGAGGCTTCCTTTATTACCTCACCTAATTTTTTACTATGAATCATGTCAGTTGCCCCTAGACCTTTTATTTGAGTTCGCAATGTTCTTTATATCTCCTATTATCTATGTATATGTGTATGTGTAGGTGTATGTGTGTATATATGTATATATACATATACATAAAGCAATATACATATACAAATACTACATAGACAATTACATATAAGTATAACTAATACTACTAATATCTATATATATATATATATAGATATATTAATAATTCTATATATATTATATATATACAGTGTATGATAATGTGTTAATGTATGATATATATATATGAATATATTTGTGTGGTGTGTGTGTGTGTGTGTGTGTGTGTGTGATAATTTGTGTGTGTGTATGATAGATAGAGATATAGATACATCGTCGACCACCATCATCAATGTCTTCTTTGACATTATTGACTACATCACCTTCACAGAAACGACGTTAAGTCAATGCCTGGGCGAAAGGTGTGAGGAACAACTTCTGCCCTCTTTGCAGCAGCTCCCGCTCTCTCTCTTCGTCATCTCGCTCTCTCTCTCTGATCTCTCATCTCTCTCATCCAGCGTCTCTCTCTCCGTCTCGTCTCTCCTCTCTCCTCTCTCTCTCTCGCTTTCGCAGATTGATTGGGGTCCAATGAACTGACAAAGCCCCGATACAGTTTGCGGGCGTCGAGGAGTTTGCAGAAGAGGTCGCAAGCAACTGTTGAGCTTCTGTAATCAATGTGGGTAAACTACAATCATATGTCCCATACTACGATAATCTGCTTTTTAATGTAGCGTAAAATTCTCACCCGACCCTCAAACCGCAGCTCTTTCCGCGCCCCTCTACCAAAACAGAACCCTCAACTAGTGTATGCTTCGCGAATGGTAAGCATCTCAAGTTAAACATAATGAACATCTACCTTCTCTTTTAAACAAAGTAAATGTTCTAAAAGTACAACACATTATATGGAGGCAAAATATAAACACTTTCTTTTCTTCAAAATCAAAACAACATGCAGATCCACTTAATCATTGCAAAGATCCACTTTCAAAAACTTCAGCTATTTTCAGCACATCTGCTAACTGTGCTGTTAGAGATCCATCCGAAATCATATTTAACCCGCATCTCAACTTTGAACCACTTTTTGAGAATGGTATGCAAATCTCAATCTCTTTTCTGAACATTTTTCACTGATATAGATCATCACAAAGAGTTATAGATACCAAGTAATTTTTCTCTAATATATATTATCTGAGAAAACTATTTCAAGATAACATGCCAATATCCACTGCTACAGATAGCTGCTAGTTGTTTCTGCAGCAAGAGTGTTATACACCTGCAGTACAAAGGACAACCGTCTCCATTTTCACACTTACAAGAAAAATCACAAAACCCCCAATGTCACCATTCCTAGAAAGTACATTGAGCTCTCAAAAGTAAGGCTTTCCTTAGACATTCGTTTTGCCTCAATCAGATCTGCATTTGGGATTAAAAACTTTAGCAGTAAGTTTCCCAGTACATCAACAGAAAAGTTTTAATACTTAGCTGCATCATTTTTCCAATTTCTATACACACTGTCAGTCACAGACCTGCTTAATAACGAAAGTTATACACTCACGCTCAAACTTTCACTTGAATGAATGCAACTTTAATGTCCATTGAATTCACTGCCCACTTTTTAGGACAAAATGACAACCAAAAGTCTCCATCATTTTCCTTCCTAACAGAAGAGAATATTATTCTCTTTTTCCTCAAAACCTCTGCAAACCAGCCGTGATTTATTTTTATTTATTCATTTATTTGTTTCTTTATTTTTTCTTCTTATCACCAATTTTCTCTTGCCTGGCACTACCCATGTTTTCTTTTTTCAACTTCCTGAATGTTTCGTATTTTCATAAACCATGGCTGTTTCACTATTTTTTCTGCATTTCATCCTCTTCCAATACTGGTATCACTTTTTTTCTTTGTTCCTGTTTTGATGCTGACCATGTGTCCATCTTGAGTTCAATATTGCCTCAATTATTATACATTTTCCTGTAGTTGTCACGACCATAGGCCTTTTATTTTTATAGCATCCCGAAACCTCTAACAACTTTATGATACATTGTTTCAAAGTTGTATCATGTTGCTAAAACAAACACACGAGTCAATAGAAACATGACTGTTTTATATACCCACACTTCGCTTCGCATGGTTGTGGAGTTTAAATGTAATTTCTTTCATTTCATTTTGTTATTATTATTATATCATATTATTTTTTATTTTATTATTGTTATTATTCTTATTATTATTATTATTTAATATAATCTTATTATTATTATTATATTATTATTATCATTAATTATTATTATTATGTACTATTATTACATGTAACTACCTTTTATACTAAATGCCGCTGTTCCCCAGTTTTGGATCTCATCGTATTCACCGCGAGTGAATTCCGCTGCGTATCCCAACATCAGACAAACTGCATAATTCCAATGATTCGTGATTGAACTGATATTTACAGAACAGGATGTCAACAACATTTTCACATTGAACAGTTTTGAGCATTGTTTTGTTATGAATCTCATTGAGGTACAGAAGTGGATTTTGTAACAGACATTCATCCCCACCGATGTCAATAACCACGTCGATATGATTCGGACCATTTAGGCACAATTTCAGATCACTCATTGTCGCTTCCAGCGACCGCGTCATATCTGATCCTTCAAATCTTACTCATATAGCGGGGAACATGTATTAGATGTATGCTTAAAAGGCACATAAACATCTTTATAAACTCACCTTTCACAATAGATACATTCAAGAAACTTACGATTGCGATCTCGTTCCATTAATGAAATATATACATTCCGGTTTGCGAGCGACTAAATATCGCGCTCTCATGCCCGCCGGAGTGTATCAAAATGTGTTTTGCCTTTCAATTGATACCAAAATGAAAAGAGCTATTTCTACACGTTCCAATCAATGTATCCATAAAGTGCCAACATGTATCAGAGTGTCTCACGTGTTATGCGGTTTCGGAAATTGTCAAAAAACAAGTCCTTATCTGTTACGCGTTGCTATTTCACTTGACTCTTTTCTGGTAAGCAACGTGTTACTCTGCCCCAATCTCGGTATATTCAGAAAATTACACTGTCTTCTTCTTTTGTTTTTACGTATAATTCATTTTCTACATTACTTCCCTTTGAAATTATAACTGCTTCTATCTTCTCTTTCGCCAATCCTATGCCTTTCTCTTCCTTTCTTCTCTTTTCTGCCCTATCACCATCAAGTAGTGCATTTCTCTCCTGCGGTAATTCTCTAGCAAACCTTTTATGGAACTTCTTGAATATGTGTTTTCATGCGGCTCTTACAATATTCGAACCCATATTTTCAAAATCACTGTCTTCTCCATCTTGGCCATGACTGTGGCTGGTCCTTCCACTCCTTTTGTTCTCTCTTAAATAATTTGATCGCCACTTTTAACTGAGCACTCTAGCTGTGGTTGACTTACTTTGTGTGCTCTTAGAGCACGTCGTATCTATTAGAGGTTTCAGCAGCAGTAACAAGCTTTCCTTGTCTGAATACAGCTAGCATTGCGATTCGTTCCGCAAACCATTTCCCACTCAGATGTTGTAATAGTCACTTACCAGTGCGGGGAGTACTCATCACTCATGATACATGGCACACTGTTTTAGGAATTCAGTCCGATATACAATTTTTGATTACGCGGGTAAAACCCCTGTCATCGGGAGACAAATCTTTAGCATTGAAATGCCACATAAGTACTTTTTAAAGACATTTTTTGATTCCTCTGTCCTGTATTATTTTTTTTTGCCACCATTTTAGTCTAAAAACTTTGCATGTGAGTTATGTCACAAAGGCCATTACTTAATAGGAGATTTGCTTGCAGTATGCATCTCTTAATGTCATTTCTCCACACCAATGTCCAGAATGTGTTGGGTGCAAACTCTCCACCTTGTCACACAAAAAAATACAAGAGCTTGCTAACCAGTTTCCCAACCAAGCTCCCATAATTTGCTCCCTCTCTCCTCGTTTCTTTACTTTTTGTTACACACATTACGCGATCTTGAGAAATCTTGTTTGCAATGTACTACTCAAATGTAGGAAAATAATTTACTCCATATATTTCTTTTAGATTACATTGCTACACTTCATTTGAACTCTTTTGTCATATTTACAAATACAACAATTGGCTTGATGCCTGGTCTTTTATATACTTGATCGCATATCCTCACCAATTTCTGACACATCTTCGCATATATGAACATATCATCAATCAATGCCTGCTCCTTTAAATAGTTGTAATTAATCCCCTTGAATAGCAGGATGACCAACTGCTGGTGTGACTTTTTTCATATTTTTCTTTTTCTTTGTCATCTAAGGTCCTAAAGATTAGCATTATTTCCTCGGGTTTATTCTGCCGGACTTCTTTCTCATTTTCTAGATGAAAAGCATATGTGTCTCCCTGCAAGCAGTCACCATACAATTTCATCTCGTTTCCCATAATTAATCTACTGCGATAAAAGAAAAACCACAACCACATTTTCCATGTTGTTTGTTTGTGCTCTCATTAACTGACATTCTTGCTTAACAGAAAGGAATAGATAACCAATTACCACATCAACTGTTATAATTTGCTTTGTCACCCATAATGTTCACTGGACAATTTTACCTTCACTAACTTAAAACGCATTTACTGTCACCAAATTTATATGTAGTTTCACTCTCCTCGTTTACTATTCTCAATTTCTTCTGCTTGCTGATACAGTTCGTATGTATAGGATTCCAACCATACTCCTACAACGCAGGAGAACTACATTTTCTGTGTCCTCGAGAGCATAATTTACAGACTGTCATTAACACCGTGACATTATTCCTATTGCCAACAACAAGTAGATGACTCTTCCTCCTTGTATTTCCTCCTTTGAACTATTCACATACACATTTTCTTGCCCCACAACTGCACATCTCTTAACAAATTCCAAAATGTACTTCTCTATAATCATCTTCTTTTTCTTTTTTTAACAAATCCAAACCTTGTCTCATCATCTCTTTTTTTTTGTACTACTCGTCCAATGTGTATAATTGCTACCAGCTTGATATTTCTTTCCTATACTTGCCTAACTTGTTTTTCGAGCGGAAACAACGGGCCACTCCCGCGCCGTCCACCTATCATCTTTGTCGTTCATATTTCCTTCTTGTTTCTTCGATATCTTATAGATCTCCTTCCCTTTACACCAACCACATTCTGCTGCCATTTGCTGAGCTTATGCATCATGTGTAAAGTAAATCATCTGCCTATGTACGATATTCTGCTTTAATATAGGACAAAGTTTATCCAAAGATATTATCGAAAACCGCGATCAACAAGTGATACCGCTCGCGAAGGCGCAATATCCATTAATTAAATATAATTAAACAGCGACAATGAAAACCAGCCTCAGTGACCCGGCTTCATATTTATCTTCAGGGATGATTCCCAGAGCATTTTCATTTCGGAGATGCCACAAGGCTAATATCTTTTGTATAGAATGAACTCCCTATGCCCTTTGACCATACACATACTGACAGCAGTCCCGGGTACCACTACCATATCTACGTTAGACCTTTCATGTTTCTCAGTATTGCAAAATCCGTATGTGTGCTCATGTGCGTGCAACGACGCACACGTGTATTATGAATGCGCACACATTCACACACCCACATTATCATATATCTATATATATAATATTATATAGTATTATATATATATATTATATATATATACTATATAGATAAGACGTAGATAGATAGATAGCTAGATAGATACGATAATATTAGATAGATAGATAGAATAGATAGATAGTTAGTATAGATATTAGATAGATAGTAAGCTTAATATATATATCTTAATATATATATATATATATATATATATATATTATATATAGAAGAGAGAGAGAGAGAGAGAGAAGTTTTTACACGCACTCGGGAAGGTTTCTCTTAAAAAAAAAAATAGAAAAACAACATGGTGTAGGTACAAAAAAACAACACTATGTGACAGCTAGGTTTTCGAGTCCTGGTCAGGGAGTGTTGGTTATTTATTCGACATCAACTGTGGCAATTGCATTATTCCATCCATTCATTAAGTATGCATTACGCCTGTGACATGAAGGGGCGGCGGCTCCAGACCTGACCTACCGTATAAAGAAGAAAGATATATGACTTAATCAAGTGCAAACAGTGCACACACCAATCGCCACATGCGCGTGCGTGGGGGCATCCATGCACACGAACTACAAACAGTACAAACGATCTACCCATCGCCCCCGCGCGCGTATGTGAACACTCGCCCTGATATACATTATAGATGTTTTTAGGTAAACTCAACACTAGATTTTTCTTTTCGTACAAGCTTTCCTTGGGTCGATCATCGGAACTTCACCTCGATTGCCCTATCTTTGGCCATCTTAGGGGGCATAGCCAGCCCAATGTCTGAACTGGTCCCACGCCGGATAAATAGTAGACGAAGATTAAACCTAAAAAAAGTAATATACCCCGGTCACCTCTCCGTGGAAAGCAAAAATGGGGACAACCTAACCACGTACTCACTCCAAGATCATCGATACAACTGAAACTACACTCAAAGTAGTATCAAAACATGCTGTGACCACGGCGAGCGCTCAAACATGAACCTAACGTTAAAAAAAAAAAAAAAAAAAAAAAAAAAAAAAAAAAAAAAAATATATATATATAATTATATATATATATATATATATAATATTTATATATAGTATATATATTATTGACATATATATATGATGGATTTGATTTGCTATTGTACATGCGTGAGTGTGTTGTGTTTTGTATATGTGATAATATATACGTGTAATATATATTATAAGGATAACTGTGTGGTAGTGATTTAATATATAATATATAATATAATAATAGCTGATGAATATTATATATAGTATAAACTATATAATATATAGTATATTATATTAATTTTTTTATCAACAAATAGTTCACATGTTTGAGGCCCATGGTCACGATGTGCATGATCACTTCATTGTTAGTTTTCGTCTTGGTGTATGTCTTGGAGTAGTACGTGGTAGTTCCCCCCAATTCTTTGTCCGACGGAGAGTGCCGTGTTACCGTTTTACGGGTAACATCATTTTCTCTATGTTATACGCGGCTTGGGACAGCATGCGTGTACGTTGGCTGGCTTGCCACCTCAGTGGACTAGGTCAGATCAATCGTAGGTGAAGTTACCTTGCCCAAACAGGGCGGGGCACCCCAATCGCGCACGGCCGGTTGATCGAATCTCACTCAGAACCTACAGGGATTTCTGGTTGTGTGAGTGGTTAGAGTGGCCTCTAAGCCGCTACCACGAATGACACATACACACACACACACACAACTCACACACACACACACAGTACATACATACAGAATACATAAACATACAATAAATCACACAACAACAACCGCACAAGGAAAGCACACACAGCAGACACAACACGTCTTACACACAGTACTCTGACCAGTAGAGTAGTAGAAAGAAGAAGAAGGACACTACACAAGAAGATATATGAAAGAGGAACACACACAGTGCCCACACAACCACACATATATAGTATATAATATATGGGAGATTAATGATATACAATACTATATGTAATGTGTGGTGCGTGTGGTGTTGGTGTGGTATGCATGTATGTATGGTGTCGTGTATGTGTGTGTGGTGCGTTGTGTATATATAGTATTATATATTAAGGATATATGATATGAGTAGTATATAATGATATAGTGAAGACGTATAGTAGAAAATAGTAATAGTCTATAAAAGATGATGGATACGATATGAGGATAAGAGAGGAGAGAAGGGGATGTGTTTTTTTTTATGCCGGTTTTGACCGTTTTATAGGTAGATCACATTTCTCTATGTGATGACATCCGTGGCTTGCGGACCAGCAAGACTGACTATGGGCGTGAGCTTTGCCCACCCAGTGGCTAGGTAGGCAATCGCGGTGACGTTCCTTGCCTTGTTCTTGTGCCGGTGACTCGAACCTCGAACTCAAGATTGCCGTCGTGGACGTGTGTGTGTGTGTGTGTGTATGGTAGATGTGTTTTGAGAGGTGTGTGGTGTGGGTGTGTGGTAGTGTGGGAGAGGGGAGAGGGAGAGTGTGTGTGTGTGTGGATGGGATTTGTGGGTTTGGTGTATATAGTATATACATGCTATGAATAGTATTTATTGTATAGGTATATATATATATATATATAATAATTGTACTATATATATAATTTATATATAATATTAAGCGAGTATATGACGGATGATAGATATCCTTGATACGCACACACGCACGCACACCCATATAGTACTATTGTGTGTGCGTTGTGTGTGTATGATGATATATGTAGATAATGTGTATATATATATATATTTAATATTATAGGGTATATATTTATTATATAATAGACATATATAATAGTTGTACGTACACACAACACACAGCACACACATCAGGAGAAGGGACATATATAGAAGCTACATACATATACGATACAAGATATGGTATATATTATATGATTAGTATAATATATGATAATATATATATATAAGTATATAGGGAATATATATGGTATATTATGTATGTGGTGGTGGTGGTGTTTGTGTGTGTGCCCGGTGTGTGGATATATATATATGATATTATAAGTATCTGATATGATATATAGTTATAGTATATATATAGTATATATAATATCATATATATCGTATAATAGGATATATTATTAGATATATATGTGTGGTGTGTTGTGTTGTGTGTGTGGTTGTTTTGTGTGTTGGGTAGTGCTCGCCGATTGTGCCTTGGTGTGCCGGCGTGTGTGGTGTGTGTGTGGGTGTGTGGTGTGTATTGTGTGGTGTGTGGGCTGGTGGGTGTGTGTGTGTGCTGTGGTGTGTGTGTGTGTGTGTGTGTGTGTGTGTGTGCGCGTGCAATAGTAATTATATATAGAGTAGTAGTATAATTGTGTTATATATATATATATATATATATATAATATATATGTAACAATATATATACATATACATACATACATATATGTCACACACATAATATGGGTGTGCGGTGTGTGTGGTGGTGTGATATGTAGTAAGTATATACAGCATATATATATATATATAATATGATAATATAGTATATATGATATATAGTATATATATATATATATATAAATATACTAGATATCATGATGTATGATGTATAAGTGTAATTTTGAGTATTATACGATACACACGTCACAACATGTCTACACACACACACACACACACACACACACACAACACAGTCACACACACACGACATATATAATATATATAATATGATTTATATATGATATATATATATATAATATATTATTGTGTGTGTTCGTGTGTTGTAGTGAGATGTGTGTTGTGTGTGTGTGGGTGTGTGTAGTGGTGTGTGTAAAAAGAGAAGGGGTAGGTGCGCGTGTTGTTGTGGGTAGAAAAAAAACGTGTGTGTGTATGTGTGTATATATATATAGTAATATATAATATATATATATATATTAATATAGAGAATAATAAAGTAATATATATTCATTTTATATTATATAGTGTAACATATTATATAGACTATATATATATATTATCGATAATTATAATTTGTCCTGGGTAAGACAATAAACACTTCTGCACCCTGGGGTTCCCTTGAACAAGGATAGCACCCTATTAGCTCCCTATGCCAGGGTTACGGTGAAGCTGTCGGCAACAGGGCAGTGGATATCTGGTGAAAACGCCTTCGGTTCTACTGATTACTGGTTTCCCAAACAATATGTCTGGCGTGTTACAGTGTAACTCTTTCAAAACGGCAGAGATGTTCCTCCTAGTTAGTTGGAGACTGCGAGTTGAAAAGGAGCCTGGGGGATTCCACTCGACTTTTCTTTTCTCCTGACAACCTCTATACCAATGATTAAATCTTCCTTTAACGGTAGATTCATGTCTGAGCCGCCGTGGTCACAGCATGATACTTAATTGTAGTTTTCATGTTGTGATGCTCTTGGAGTGAGTACTTGGTAGGGTCCCCAGTTCCTTTCCAGGGAGTGTGCCGGTGTTACCTTTTAGGAAATCTTTCTCTTTTTTATCCGGGTTGGCCCAGAAACT
>NW_023665130.1:0-13145 GCF_015228065.2 Penaeus monodon | reverse complement strand
TGAAAAAAACTGCTCAGTTCATATACATTTACTTCAATAATCACCCTTGTATTTGAAAAAAAAGGGCATTTTGCTTTCTCTAAGTTATGAAAAGAAGCTTTTCCCTCCCTTATTATGAGGTAATGCGAATATTTTTTTTCTCCTAAACGAATGCTTTTTTACTTGTCATTTAGAAAATATTGCTTCGGTTGCGGCTTTTTCCCCTTTAGGACTGTGATTTTCAACCCTTTCTCTATAACTTACCTCCTCGACTGTATGTTGCTCGTCATATACCCTTTACTGCCATGTAAAACAAGAATATCTAATGTAGACACACAACAAGAAAGCACCTTTATTTATTTATTATTATTATTTTTTTTTTGCAAAGAACGTTTTGATTAAGAAATATAATATATAGTTGTTGATAACTCGGTTTAAGAAAAGAAAAAAAAAAAAAACGCATCAGTTGGAAAATCACATGCTGCCTGCTAAGATCTATCACATCGCGGGTGCCATGTATATTTTTACTCCCTCTGGTAAAAGTACCCATGGTCAAAAATCTCCGCTTTAGGCTAATTTGTGTGTGTCTTTGTCCAATATGCGAACAATTATAAAAAGCTTTATAACATGGGGAGTTATATTATTTTACCTCTTTTTTCATATTTCATAAAAGTTCTTGGTTTTGATAAAGAGTCAATTGCTAAAAGGGGAAAATGTGTTAACAATTAATCAAAGTCTTCTTTTTTGATTCTTGAAGATAGAAATAGTTTGCATGGGTCTATATATATATATATATAATTATATATAATATATATATATTATATATATTTATATATATATATATATATATATATATATATATATATATATAATATATATATATATATATATATATATATTATATATATATATATATATCTATATATATTATATATATATATATATATATATATATATATATATATATATATATATATATATATATATATATATATATATATATATATATATATATATATATATATATATATATATATATATATATATATATATATATATATATATTATATATATATATATATATATATATATATATAGACCCATGCAAACTATTTCTATCTTCAAGAATCAAAAAAGAAGGCTTTGATTAATTGTTAACACATTTTCCCCTTTTAGCAATTGACTCTTTATCAAAACCAAGAACTTTTATGAAATATGAAAAAAGAGGTAAAATAATATAACTCCCCATGTTATAAAGCTTTTATAATTGTTCGCATATTGGACAAAGACACACACAAATTAGCCTAAAGCGGAGATTTTTGACCATGGGTACTTTTACCAGAGGGAGTAAAAATATACATGGCACCCGCGATGTGATAGATCTTAGCAGGCAGCATGTGATTTTCCAACTGATGCGTATTTTTTTTTTTTTCTTTTCTTAAACCGAGTTATCAACAAACTATATATTATATTTCTTAATGTCACAAACGTTCTTTGCAAAATATAAAAAAAAATAAAGTGCTTTCTTTTTTGTGTGTCGACATTAGATATTTCTTGTTGTTACATGGCCAGTAAATGGGTTATTATGACGAGCAACATTTACAGGTCCCCCCCCCCGGAAACGAGGTATGGTATGAGGAAAAGGGTTGAAAAATAACAGTCCTAAAAGGGGGGGGAAAAGGCGAGGAAAACGAAGCAGGTTTTGTAAATTGACAAGTAAAAAGCAATTGTTTAGGAGAAAAAAATATTCCCGCATTAACCTAATAAGGCGGGGAAAAAGCTCGTTTCATAAGGTAGGAGAAAAGCAAAATGCCCATTTTTTTCAAATAAAAGGGTGGTTGAAAGTAGATGTATATGAAAACTGTAGTAGTTTTTTTCAGACTTGGAAAATAAGTTGGTAAGTTGTTAAAAAAATGTTATAGAAATTTTGCTATCATCTTTAACAAAAAAAGTCAGTTTGTTCTAAAGTTCTATTTATCTAAAAGATGCCTTCTAAACTTGGAAATGTTCCCGCAAATCCAGATAACGGACCGGACCACAGGGGGACATGTTCAGGAATTACCCTGCTGTGTCACGAGATTAATGGACTTCCACGGACATACTAAGGGACCCATTAATGGGGCGGGGCGAAGTGAGGAAGAGGCGAACAATCGGAGTGGACACCATGGGAAAGTGTACTTTTTCTGGCCTCCTTTTCGTTGAAGGAACTGCATAGTTAATTGAATATCTACCATGGAAATCCGTACCCCTCCAATCATTTGACCAAGGGTAAACCCATTTTCTAGATAGCTAGAAAGTTCTTAGAAATGCTCACCTTGGTGTTGATATTCCGTAAGCACATCGTTTTCTTCACAAACCCACGCGTTTCACCGGCTAGCTCACGGTCTGTTCCCCTTATCCCAAAACCAGGGCCATATCTTGTTGCGGAGGACTCACCCACCTCCTAAATATGCTCCTCCTCCCCTCTCCTCGATAAAGCGATCCTGTATTTACCGCGAGGGATGTAAAAAATGGTTGATTATTAAATCATTAATGGGTTGCTATAACATAAACTTCCAACACAAGACTAAATATTGTAATTGCATGATTGACTTAGAAATTGGTAGCTTATAGTCCTATCAAGCGTGGAGGGTCTTTGCGAAGAAACACAAAAATTGATAAAAGAAAACCTTTGACAAACCAGTAATTAGTCTTTCATTAGTTAGTATTAATAATAGATTAATACTTCATTATGAGCAAATACAAACAAGCAACTACGTACAAACATTTGCCGCGATGATTTTGTGTCAGGAATGTAAATTCCATTTCAGTCATTCACGTTTGGCTTCTCGCTTTCCTCGGCAATTTATTTATTTTTTCTTCGCAAGACAGAAACGACGGGTAGCAGGCCCACGATTTGCTGTTCGTTCTGGGCATGGTCACCTCTGTCGGGAAGGAACGCATCAGATTCTGCTAGAGGCTTATAATACTAAACAAACGCATCCGAAGGCCATTACATGTAGTAATTTATCAAAATTTCCTTATGTAAAAGTGTAATTCTTATCTTAAATGGAAAAAATAATGCTACCAAATGTATCCCATATAATGTATGTTTTTGCATAAAAGTACAAATCACACCCTTGTTATTAAAGAAGAAAATAAACAAAAATACCCAAAATGATTAACAATATTTTGTCTTAAAAAAAAATCATGATCGATTGATTATTATTTAAATTATCTGCCCCGCCTACGGCAAAAAAAAACCACCAATAAATATTATAAAAAAGCAAATAATGAGTAAATGTTGCTTATAACAGTATAAGGCTATTGCATAACATATTATGCATCCTTATAATTTTTTTACCATTTAGGACCTCCCTTAGGAAAAACTAATAAGTCCAATGTCACAATCCTCGAACATTTTCCAGCGGGGACAAGTACATTACGTCTGGGAATTGCTGCACATTTTTCCCACTTAAAAATGTGGCGACGCCAAATGGCAAACTCCTCACAATTGTGGTTGCACTTTTAAAGCTGTCATAGTGATCGATTCTCAGCCTGTTTGAACAAAAAAAACTTTAACTTGGCGGTAACATTATTAAATCATCAGCCTACGTTATCACCGTCGTCTTCGTCTCAGGAGAATATTTCTCCCTGTAATGGTGACCCGCAGCCTAGGGACGGAGGGGCTCTTATTTCCCGCACGCGCCGCCACTTCATCACTGACGCGGATGCGCCGCGGGAAGTAAAAAAAACCGCACGGGGAGGCAGGCGGCGAGGGCGGGGCGGGAGGGAGGTGGGGGGCGACAGGGGAGGGCTTCTTATAAACAGTTCTTTGATTATCAAGAAAAATATTTTCGCAAATTTTTTGCAGTGTTTATCTTCAGTAAGAATAAACTGGCCTTTGTCATCATCTACTGTTCCTTGTATTTTCATATTTTGCGGGATATATATATAGAGAGAGATAGAGAAAACCTTTATAATTAAAAAAATATTGAAATTATTGGACCAGGTTACGTTTATGAGTGGTTTCATTTTTTAAAATTATTTCAAACTACGTTACGCCGGCGACCACATTTGAGAAATATTAGTAACTTGAATGTGCCCCTCCCCCCCTCTAAATGTAAGGCGTTGTCGTCAAAGGGCGCTCCCCTCCCCTGTTGCCCCCAACCCGCCTCCGCCCGCCCTCGCCCGGGCCGCCGCACTCGCCCGCCGGGCCCACTCCTTTCGCCGCCGCCGCCCCCCTCGCCGCCGGGCCGATGCGGTTTACTTCCCCGTCGCGGCAATCCGCGTCAAGTTGATGAGTGCGGGCGCGTGCGGGAATATGTCCTCGTTATAGGGCTGCGGTTCAACATTTTACAGGGAGGGAAAAAATAACTCTCTCGACAAACAAAAAAGATGGTGATGATAAACGTTAGGCAGTTTACATGCTTGAATGATTATTAATGTAACCACCAAGTAGAAGTTTTGTTAAACCAAGGCTGAGAAATCGGTCCCCACTGATGTAACAGCTTAAAAAGTGCACCACATTGTGAGGAGTTGCCCATTGGCGGGGTCGCACATTTAGTGGGAACAATGTGTCGCATTATCAAGGACGTTCGTTATTGTCTCGCTGGAAAATTATCGGAGGGATTGTTGACATAGGACTTATTAGGTTTCCTAGGGAAGTCTAATATTTTAAAAAACAAAATTATAAGATTGCTAATATTTATGCAATAGCTGGTATACTTATAAAAGCCCATTTACTCATGATTTGATTTTTATATAATATTTATTGTGTTATTTTTGCCGGTTAGGCGGGGGCAGATAATTGTAAAATAAGCAATCAAATCGATCAAATGATTTTTCTAAGACAAAATATGTAATAGTTTTGGGTATATTTGTTTATTTCTTCTTGAATAAACAATGGTTTAGATGGTTACTTATGCAAAAAAGTTTACATATAATTGATACCCATTGGTAAGGCCTTATTTGTATTAAGAATAAGAATTACACTGTACATAAGGAAAATTTGATAAAATACTCGCAATATGGCTCGTTTTTTCTTTTTTCATGCTGGTGTTAGATTTAGAAGCCTCATCAGAATCTGAATGCCCTTCCGACAGAGGGACATGCCCGGAAGACAGTAAATCGCTGCCCTGCCCTGCTACCGTCGTATTTTCTGTCTGCGAATGGGAAAAAAAATAAATAAGTGCGGGAAAAGCGAGAAGCAAAACTTGAATGATGATGGATTATAAATTCTGATAAATTGTGGCGGCAAATGTTTGTACTATGTTGATGATGTATTGCCGTCATATGATTAATATCTATTTTATACGTACTAATGAAAGACATATATTGTTTTCTTTTATCAAATTTTATGTTTTCTTCGCAAGGAACTCAAGCTTGATATGGCTTATAAGACATCACCAATTCTAAGTCAATCAATTGTCATACATATTTAGTGTTATGTGGAATTAGTTATGATTATAAATCCCCATCTTTTTACATCCTCGCGGTAAATACAGCATCGCGCTTAGTCGAGGAGAGGGGAGGGGAGCAGATTTAGGAGGTGGTTGAGGCCTCGCCAACAAGATATGGCATGTTTGATAGGAGAACAGGACCGTGAGCTGCGGAAAACGAGTCGGGTGTGAAGAACGAGGTGTACGAGATCAACAACCGAGGGCGACATTTCTAAAAAACTTTCTAGCTATCTAGAACATGGGGGTTTAACTGTTCCAAATGATTTGAAGGGGTTTGCGATTTCCATGGTAGGATATTCATTACTATGCAGTTCTTCACGAAAGGAGGCGAGGAGAAAAGCTACTTCCATGGTGTCGCTTCGATTGTTCGCCTTATTCTTCAACTTCGCACGTCCATTACGGTTTTCGTATGTCGATGAAGTATATCTCGTGACAAGCAGAGGTATCCCTGGATACCTGTATGTGGGTTCTGTCCGTGATCTGGATATGGATGGAGCATTGTCAAGTTTAAGAAGGCATCTTAGATAAATAGACTTTTTTGTTAAGATGATAGCAAAAAAATGCTAAAACATTTGAACCCTTACCATATATTTTCCAAGTCTGAAAAAAACTGCTCAGTTCATATACATATACTTCAATCATCCTTGTATTTGAAAAAGGGCATTTTGCTTTCTCTAAGTTATGAAAAGAAGCTTTCCCTCCCTTATTATGAGGTAATTCGAATATTTTTTTCTCCTAAAACGAATTCTTTTTTACTTGTCATTTAGAAAAATTATGCTTCGGTTGCGGTTTTCCCCTTTAGGACTGTGATTTTCAACCCTTTCTCCATAATTTACCTCTCGACTGTATGTTTGTCGTCATATAACCCCTGCTGCCATGTAAAACAACTAATATCTAATTGTAGACAACACAACAAGAAAGCACCTTTAGTTTTTATATTTGCAAAAGAACGTTTGATTAAAAATACTAATATATAGTTGCTGATAACTCGCTTTAAGAAAAGAAAAAAAACGCATCAGTTGGAAAATCACATGCTGTCTGCTAAGATCCATCGCATCGAGGGTGTCACGTATATATATATATTTTTTTTTTTTTTTTTTTTTTTTTTTCCTCACAGGGGTAAAACATATCCTTGGTCAAAAAATCCCTGCTTTAGGCGGATTTGAATTTGTCAATGTCCAATACACGTTACAATGATAAAAGCTGTTATAACATGGGGAGTTTATATATTTTACCTCTTTTTCATATCTTATAAAAGTTCTTGTTTTTATAAAGACATAGTTGCTAAAAGGAAAAATAATCAAGTGAAAGGTTCTTGTATACGGTGTTTGATTTTGAAGATAAAAAATAGTTTATAGGGGCCTTAAATTTTTCGCGATACTACAAAACAACTAGGGACATAGTGAAAAATCATAGGCAAAGGATGTTAAGCTATATATTTTTTTTTTCATGTGGTCAATGACTTTGTAGTAAGATATTCAGAAATATTAAAAGAGATCGAGTGTCAAGTTTATTTTTCCCCCCCCCCCAGTGCTAACGTAAAAAAATAAAATATTTCTCTCTTGATTATAGGGATTGAGAAAATATATGCATGTGTTACTGAAAAAAGCGGTGGCTGAACTGTACGTTTTCCGATAAAAGTAAATCCCATAGTCCGGCGGTAGGGGAATCGTCTGATTAAAAGATTAAACCAACTTATCTAGCTCCATCTCTTGCTGATATTTGTAGAAAGGCAAATGATGGGGAAGGAAAATCGAGAAGTTTGGTTGAATTTACGTTGCAAGGTTATTTTTTCTTTATAATATTTTTCCCGTTTTGTAGGAGACAAAAAAACATATTTGCTCTAGTAAATGAAAACATACAATAATCAAACAATCGCCGTTAGTCCGACTTAATGAAGCAATTTTCTAGCACAGTTCTATTATAGCATGTTGTAGTCTGGTGAGAAAGACCATGACAGGGGAAATCGTGAAGTAACGTTTAGTTGGGATTATTTCCGTCGGCAAGGTTATTGTGTTTCTTACACTATTTTCTCCGTTCTTGATAGTGACAAAAACACCGTATTTTGCTAGAGGAATAAAACTACAGTAACCAACATTAGTGGCTACCGTTGCATAGTTCCTTTTCTTTGTATATACTTGCAGGGAGGTACTAGGACAATTTGTGGAGGGGGAGTAAATACTGAAAAGCTAGTCCACCTTCTGTTCTAATTCATCTTTTTCTTATATCATCGTAAACAGAGGAATCCCAATCGATGTTTCCCCTGACTTTTTATATCAGAAGAAGAATGCACTGTATTGGCGTCACAGAGTTTACATATGGAAAGCTGATGAACATATTTCCTAGTTTGCATTGTAAATTGTACAAAATTGAGAGCGAGGCGGGGAACATTTTAGGAATATACCGCATGGCCCTTGAGGTATTAGCAAAACAAACTGATTGGCACGTGGGGGACAGGTGGTGTCTAGTTGGTAGATAATAATGTTCAAGCGGAAATAGGAGGGGGGAACCCGTTCTCTTGTCTTTTAAACCTGTAAGTATTAAACTGTGGTATAGCCGAAATTTCAAATGTATGAGATTTAGTGGTTATCACATTACATTTACACAGAAATTAAGACGTTATTTTTTTTTTATTTTGTATTATCGCCGTAGGATGGGTGTTTGTGAAAGTATGATAAAGAGCATTGAGTACAACAAGAGTTTCAATGATCATTGATTCGGGAATGTATTTATTAGAAAGATGCCTTTGGGATTGTAAGATAGCTTATCATTCGTCTCGACAAAGTTAAGAAATTTCTGTTGTTAATCTTATTAGGTTTGCACCCCCCCTTTGTTATATTATGATTAACCTGTTGTATAAGCCTGCAATTTTCAAAAACGTGCGTAGTGGTAGTTATCGCATTACAGTACACAAAAAATATAAGACTGCTATTTTATCTGATTGTGCTATCACCTGTTAGTACGCGTTTTGTGTAGCTGAAAGTCATATTAAAGGATATTGGGTGTTCATGATCCTTTTCACATGAATGTTATTTTTATTATGAAGATGTCTTTGGGATGTAAGATAACGCCTAGGATAACATGTAAAGAAGAGAGGAGTTCGCCAAGTTTATCAAGCGTCCCGCGAAGGTAAGAAATTTCATGTTGAGATAATTCTTATTAGAGTTTCATCTTTGTCAGATTATGCCTTGGTAAAACATTTGTAAAGATATTAAACTTATAGTATTGGCAAGTATTTTTTATATATGCATATGGAGTAGAAGAAAGGATAGTGTCATATCGCATATATTTTTTTGTTTATATTTCCGTAATGCGAACATTGTCAATCTTAGTAAGGGTTAAAATGGATTTCCTTTTCTTGGTCGGTTACACCTCAAGACGAGACTGCACCACCACCGTCATTCCTTCTGAACAAGACGAAATGATCATATTATTCATAACTCGTTATATGGAACCGGAGCGATATAATTTTGTATTTTGTGTCTGTTTGTACTAAAGCAGATATGAAGACCTAATAAAGCACATTGAATACAGTAACGAATTTTATAATCCTTTGATTGCAATGAATTCTTAATATTGGGATGATCTGGCGATTTACGTACCGACGTGTCAGGATTTTTACCATTTTGCTCCGTAACGGGAATATGGGGGAAGCGGATCGGGGGGATGGGGGGGGGCCCTGTCTCGGACTTTGCGTTATGTTATTCCAGCTGCATGCATTTTTGTTTGTTTAGTGTGCTTCGTTCCTCTTATCTTAGTTTATTCTATTATTGCTTTGGAGAGGAGTAGAGACCACCCTTTTAGGCGAGCGTTTAGTCATCATTAGAGGGACATTTATGGACATGATTAATAGAAGGTGCGGTCACTCGTCTGTAGCAGGATTAATATCGATTCAGTTACAAATTCAAACATGGTGAATATTGCGGTGTGAGGGGGAGGGGGAGGGAATGGGGTGAGCTAGTACGTCCATCGGTCTTTTGTGCTATTTGTTTGTTTGCGCCTTCTCCTCTCCATTATTGCTTCCTATCGGGATATGGGGGAGTGTGGATCGGGGGCCGAGTGGAAGGGAAGGCGGAGTTCCCTGTTCTCGGACTTTGCGTATGTCAGCAGCTGGTGCATGTTTGTTTTGTGTGGTTCTTCCTTATTTTATCTCTATATTGCTTCGGAGAGGAGGAGAGACATCCTTCGGTGACGTTGTTAGGATTATTGGTCATTAGCAGACCGTTGTGTGACCGACCTGATGGATGGGGGGGGGGGCATTGGTCTTAGATTATGACAGTTTTTCATTAGGAGGGGTGGTCACTGTTGAACAGGGTCAATTTCGATCCGGGTACAGTTCAAACACGGTGATATTTGCGGGGGCGGGTGTGGAGGGGAGGAGGGTGATGAGGGAGGTGGGGTCATCAGTGACACCTGGCATTGGGTTGGATTATGATTGATCATTCATTAGGAGGGGTGATCACTGGCACTTCAGTGCAGGGCTGTATATCTCCTTAAGTAGGACTTGTGATTTGTTTGTTTGCTTTTTTTCTACTATATTGCTTTGGGTATGGAGGAATGTGGGGCAGGGGCGGTAGGAAGGGGAAAGGGGGGTTGGTTTGGAGAGGAGGAGGGGAGGGTTTAGAGGAACCCTTTAGGTGTGTGTATTAGACATCATTAGAGGGACATTTATGAATTAGATAATTAGGAGGATGATCATTGTCTGTAACAGGTCAATTCTCGAGTCCAGGTACAAGTTAAACACGATGAATATTGCGGTGGGGGGGAGGTTGGAGGGTGGGGTGGGGTGTCTGTGACACCTGGCATGGGTTGGATTATGATTGCCTCATCATTAGGAGGGGTGATCACTCATGTGTTTTAGACATCATTAACTATGATTCTGGTTTGGGTCATTGATTGCGTTAAATCACTTTTCGCGGTCATTAACCTGTTTGTGATGCTAGGAGGCGTCTTCCAGTCCGCCTGCTTGGAGAGGAGGGAGGGACGCCTGTTTAGATATCATTAGAGTCAGTTAATGATTTCCAGTTCGATCATTGGATTATGATAATCACTTTAATTATGTCTACTTTTTGCTAATGGTGCGCCATGAACTACCGTAGGTAGTCTGGTGTGCATGCTGAAAACATCATTAACTATGATTAATGATTCGGTTACGGTCATTGATTACGTTAATCACTTGCAGTTACGGTCATTGGTTACGTAAATCGCTTGCGGTTTCCGTTTTCATTAACCCTACTCTGTTTACACCCTCATGTACATACGTGACGGTGTAAGACGTTCTTGTCCAAAACCCATCTACTTATATATATAGTATATATATATATATATATATTATATATATACTATATATATATATATATATATAATAGATATGTTGTTGTATATAGATATGTATATATATATATATATATATGATATTATATAATATAGTTTATATATATATATATATATATATATGTACATATGTATAATAGATATAAACTATATATATATATATAATACTATATATATAATATATATATATATATTATATATTTATATATATAAGTAATGGTCTTCTCCTCTCTTCTCTTTCTCTCTCTCTCTCTCTCTCTTTTTCTTTTCTTCTCTCTCTCTCCTCTCATCATCTCTCTCTCTCCGTCTCTCTCTCTCTCTCCTTCTCTCTATCTCTCTCTCTCTCTCTCTCCTTCTCTCTCTCTCTCTCTCTCGATTCTTCTCTCTCTCTCTCTCTCTCTCTCTCTCTCTCTCTCGTCTCGTTCTCTCCTCTCTCTCATCGCTCTCTCTCTCTCTCTCTATTATTAATATATATATATATATAGATATATATTATAATATATATATATATATATAACGGGTCCAGAACCCTATTATATGGCTTTGCAAGGGTATGATACTTTGTATAACGGGCCTGACTCTTTCTTTCTAAGATTGACACGACATAGGGAACACACGTACTTGTCTGGGGTAACGCTGGTCACGTGGTCAGGTCAGCCTCCCGAGGAAGGGATGCCGACCTTACGGCTCGAGCTCTTGTCAAGAACTGACTGTCAAGCGAGATCAGATAACTCACATCTACACCCTCGTTGACTCAATGATTCTTATTTGGGATTTGGAGCCACATGGTAAACAGCCACATGGTCTATTGGTACTTATGTATATGCTATATAGTACATTGCTCAGCCACCTACTCACGCCTCACCTTCGAGGCGCCTAAGAGGGTGACCTAACTTGACTGGTCATCTCGTTCTCACGTGCGTTTTCCTGGTGTATCTTCGTGGCTGCTCGTCCCCTGTCGTCCTCTTTTTCCCCTGGTCCTTGTGTAATCTGTCCGTCCTCAAAAGTCTCCCCCCGTCCCCTTGACTTCGGTTCGTCTGTCCCTCGTAGTCCTCGTCCTGGCCTAACTCGGCGGCGCCCTCATCCACACATCCTCACAGATCTCATCCAGGTCCTTTTCAGCAGCTTGCTCATCTTTGACGTCTTCGTAATTTTCATCTGGATCTATGGCGTCGGGCAGGGGGGGCGGCATCTCAGGCGGCTGATACCTGCATTAACAAGCTCCTGGATTTGACTGGATCTGCGGCTTAAGACCTGCTCTGACAAACATCCTGGTTTGCAAGCCTATGGCGATCATCCGATGATGTCCTTTCCAAACATCCAGGTGCCTGTCGGTTATCGTGGGGTCCACTAAATATTAGTCGAGAACCAATCATACATGTGGGGGCCAAAAGTAAAGAAAAAGGGCAACAGAGAAAGAGGGAGTGTTAAGTACCACTAGCCCGGGTTTTTTATAAAAATTTGCGGTTTTTTAATTTTTTTTTTTTAAATTTTTTTCGTCTTTTTCTTTGCTTTGTGTTTTATTTTCACAAAGATGAAGAGAAAATAGGAGAGGGAGATGTCGTACAATCCGCATGGACCGGGGGTTAATCCAACCGTCTTGATAGATATGAGAGTAGATAAGGGGAAAAAACAAAGGCAAGCCCAGGAATTACTTGAACCATTGTCGTCACACAAAAAGAAAAAAAAGTAATTTTTAAAACTGTACAGTCATCGTCACAATGACAAAATTTGGGCTAAAGAGATATCATAGATCTTTACACCGGGACTAAGACAGCAGCAAACCCCTATTAATGAAAAGGTTTAGTGTCTTTTGTCTGCGTGGATAGTGAGTGAGTTATAAATTGTGTGTGTTATGAAAGGAAAAAGCGGAAGGAGTGAAAGCGAGAGTGACCTCACACAGAGAAGAATCACAAACACAAAATTTAACGTTCACTATAAAAAAACTGGGGGAAATTAGCAATGCTAGCTATAAATTTTTTGAATACCACATTTAATTAAAAATTTTGTATGAGACGAAAGTAGCATTAAAAAATGGGGACATGAAAAAAATATTCGCAAGCTTTTTTTTGCATACAAAATTTTCAGGGGCAAAAAAATGAACTGCCAAAGGGACTGTCTGCTATCATGTTAGCTTCATCGAGGGGGATGCTATAACCCCCAAAAGCCGTAGACTGAAGCGCTCAAGCCCGGAAAAAACAAAATAACCTCTCTTTTCTGCATTCTGTGATGGGGCTCGTGAATTCCCCCAAGGGTATCTACGAAACAAAATGATCGCCTGGGAAATTTCTCAAACATGCAAACGCTTAAGAGGGGTAGAAGGGGATTAATAAAGGGAAAAATTATTCAGCTTAAACCCTTTCCTACATTAAAATTAAAGGATTTTAAAAA
>NW_023665129.1:10000-13146 GCF_015228065.2 Penaeus monodon | reverse complement strand
AAAAAACCACTACGTCACGAGGCAGTGAACACAAAAACACACACATGCTGTCACGAGGCAGTGAACACAAAAACACACACTACTGTCACGAGGCAGTGAACACAAAAACACACACTACTGTCACGAGGCAGTGAACACAAAAACACACAGTACTGTCACGAGGCAGTGAACACACGCACACTATTACGTCCGGAAATCACTACGCAACGCTGCGCTTTTTCGGCACATAGTTCGCGCTCGTAGTTCGTCCGGCGTTCTTTTTTCTTTCCGTGTCGAGGAGGAAGACGAGATGTTGACGTCGTCGACTCCCCCGGTGGCTTCGACAACTTTGTACGTATCACACTCGCCTACGCCTGTGTTCTGCTCCCGTCCACACACCCCGGGTGTTCTGTGATGAATATGGACGGCGCCTAAGGTCCCTAAAAGCAAGAAATGATTGCACATAATTTTTGCAATCGACTTATCCATTAATCACCACTTTAGTTCACTTTAAGTCAGCTGAACTTATTCACTTTAAAGTATTACGAATAATGCGCTTAACGAGGGTTTGTGGGAGAAGGGTATTTAGCCAATACTTCGTATTTTCAGTCAAGCACGAGGGCAGACTCACAGCCCTCTCTATTTGGCCGTCAGAGTAGCAAGACCTTTTCCTTGTCTTGCTCCTCGCATGACGGCGTGCCCGCGCTTCTCTCGAGTTACCACTCCTCCCATTCATTATTGTTTGTTCCTCGGTAAAGCGACATTATTACGCGCACAGTCTTCCACGGGTGATTTCCTTTCGTGTTTATTTCGTTACGGTGTGTCCTCACCACTGATTACATTTACAAAATGTATAACTAATATAAAATAAAACATTCATCCACTCACACACATCCATGCTCGTTTCAGTCATTGGGTGGTTTGCCCAATTAACATTCACGCCTCATTCATACTTACTGAAACCTTTGTCAATTTCTTCCCATTTCCTTCTTTCCTTCCTTCATTATTTTCTCCCCTTACATATATATATATATATATATATATATATATATATAATATATATATATATATATATGCATATATATATATATATAATATATATATGCACATATAGAATATATATATATATATATATGCATATATATATATATACATATATATACATATATATAGATAGATAGATAGATAGACAGATAGATATATAGATATAGATATATGCATATATACATACATATATAAATAAATAAATAAATAAATAAATAAATAAATAAATATATATATATATATATATATATATATATATATATATATATATATATATATATATGTATATATACATACATTGCTTGCTTGCTGCTTGCTTGCTTGAGATTTGCGAAGTTCTGGCTTCGCCCGGGCCTTTCACTTATGGCCCGGCCTGTGTCAGCTTTTTATGGCTGTCTCATTTGTTGGTCTGACACTCGGTGCTTACCGTGGCGGTGGGATTGCCAGCAGGCGCTCCTGTAGCCGTGGTGTAAGCATCTCGCATAATCTCTTTACCAGCACGACGGCTGTGTTCTGTGGGGTTTGTCTTAGGAATTGCGTGTGCACGCAATTCTCCAAGTAGTGTACCAGTTGTGGCGTTCGGCTCGCTGCAATGCATGCAACACCTCTCTTAACGTTCTATGGTTTGTATAATCTGCCATGCACAGTGGTAACCTAGGCGCATTCTGTGCAGAATGACTTCGGTACCTCTGTTGTTTTTTTTCAGAGAGTGCCAGGGGTTTCATAGCCTGTGGCATCTGAGTACCAGTGGCGAGGGGG
Source organism: Penaeus monodon (assembly GCF_015228065.2). NCBI lineage: Eukaryota > Metazoa > Arthropoda > Malacostraca > Decapoda > Penaeidae > Penaeus > Penaeus monodon. The sequence goes on along the minus strand of NW_023665129.1, from coordinate 11,364 downwards.
AATATCTCGTTTCCTCTCTGTGAAGCTGCAGGAGGAAGGAGTTGGCCGTCACCGTACACTTCCTCCTAAGTAAATTTGGGCCCTCGATGTATTATCATGGGATTAGGGGGCATACCCCGGCCGATTTCGGCTAATCTGTCAGCAAGCTCATTGCCTCTGATCCCTATATGGCTGGGAACCCAGTTTATGATAATTTCTTACCCTGAGCAAGCATCCTTTGTGCTATTGTGCGGAGGGTTTGTCAGGAGGTAGATGTTGTCAGTGGGTGAGCGCTGCTGAAGACAGTGTGTATGACCACGTGTCCTTCCCTCACGGACGCGTGGCTCAGTGCTCCCATGATAGCAACTGCCTCTGCCTGTAGCGAGGAGGCGTTGTCTGTTACCCTCATGGAATTGTGGCATCCCTTGCTGCGAAGCCGACGCCTGCAGTGTGGGTCAAGGGATCGACCGATCCATCCGTGTAATATGTTTTGCTCCCGGAAGGGTGATGGTTGCAATGACCCTCTGGGTTTCTGCCTTTGGGCTAGGCTTTACAATATTCATTTTTTTTTCTTGCCAGTCTCATGACCGAGAACTCTATCGAGGGTTGTGCCCACGGCGGAGCTTCGACTATGTCAGGGTGTGGGGAGTCCATGCTCTTGGCCAGTAGCGGTTTTTTGAGCTGATGGCGTATTAGCCCCCTGGCTGTGTGAGAAAAGCCAGGAGTTGTTTGAAAAACAGTTTTTATCTTTTTAGGCGTCTGACTTTTTGTGTCTTAGGCTTGTGTTCCTGGGAGCCTAGATGACCTTTGATAAGAATTGTGCTGCCGTTAGATCAATTCGTGAGGCCAAGGGGAGAAGGTTTGTCTCCACTAGGAGGTTGAGGACCTTCGCCCACCTTGGGGCACCCAGAATGACCCTGGCGGCTTCGTTTTGGACTGTCTCCAATCGGTCTTTATATTTTCTCTTGATGCCAATCAGAGCGATGGGGGCATAGTCTACAATGGGCCCTGACAGCATGTACGTAGAATGATCTTAGTACTCTGTGTCGGGCCCCCTATGCGTCTTCCACTCATTGCTCTCATGACAGACAGTCTTGCCTTTGTTCGGTCAAGCAGGTATTGGACCACCTGGCGGAAGGAGGGGGTCCGGTCTATCCTTCCCCCAAAGGGTTTACGGGTATTCCTAAACCCCACTCCAAGTCCATTCCCTGGATTTCAGACTTGTGCCTTGAACTCCTGTCTCAGAGCCATGGCTTTGGTTTTGGCTGCAGAGATCTTTAGTCCTGTCCTGCAACACTCCTCGGATACCAAGTCCAGAAAAACGCTGGGCTTTGTTTAGGCAGTGTGGTCCAGTGGAGATGATAGCAAGGTCGTCTGCAAGGAGA
>NW_023665129.1:0-5000 GCF_015228065.2 Penaeus monodon | reverse complement strand
ATGGCACATAAAACCCTATGGATAGGGGCCCAGCCGAAATACCACGACCGAATCCAAGAGGGAAAAACAGACAAGGCCAACTGGCAGGCGTTCCAGAGGCCTGGCCCGCTGTTGAGAAGCAATAAACCCCACACAGAGCAAAAAATGGGAAGGCTACAAGCCAGATTTGTAAATCCCATTGAGAGGCAGCCCTCACGACCATCCCCAAAAAACCCGGCCTAGGTCCGGAGTCACAAGGACGCCTGGTACTTCAATGCGAGATTAGGGAGGTCAACCACAGGGTAAAAGTGCGAAAAACTTTTCCGAAGGCAAAGAACCCCCGAAACCTACCCCTCCTAAGGGGGGCTGTCAGGGAAAAGGAAACGCCAGCAGAGTGGGCAGGAAAAAGTGGTGGAATGGTGGAATTTTCGATCAGACCACCTCTCGAGCTATGGCAAGGGTTTTCAAGGAGCCCCCAGCGCTCAGCCCCGAGATGCACGCACCAGGGACCCCCAGGCAGAGCCCAACAGACGGCAAGGAGTTCTCTGCGAGAAGAGAGCGAAACAGTCTGCCAGCCAATGAGGCAAGACAAAAACGCCTACAACCAGACAGATTTGCTCACATCAGAGAAAGGGCGGGAAAAACCCCGAAATCAGACTTTATTTTTTCTCTGAGGGAACTAAAAGATGACATAAAGCCAGTTGCAACCAGCCCCGGGCGACGAGGGGGATCTCTACCCCTCATTCCCCCCGGGGGACGGTAGGGAGCTTGCATTCCTGCAATCATCAACAAGCCGGGGGGAAATTTTCCACTCTACCCAGAGTGGAAGGGGGGCCCCCCATAGTTCCCATCCCTAAAAAAAAGGGAGCGGGGAAGTACCGCCCATTCTCTCCTCAGCGTCTGGCCAAGACTGCCGAGAGGAGGTACTGAACCGGTCCAATGGAAAAAAGGGACCCCCACACGAACACCTCCCCGGGTTCACCAGGGGCCTGAGCACAGCGCAAGCATAGCCACCTTTGAGCATAATAAACACGGGGGATCTTGGGGAGTATTCCTTGGCCGGAGAAGGCTTTCGAATTGGCAAGTCCTTTGCCATCAGGAGAGCCGATCCAAAAAAAGGGAAACAGAGGTAAGCTCTTGGTGGATAGGGACCTTTTGGAATAGAACAGCCAGAGTCAAAAATTTCCCAAGTCACCTATCAAGACATGCCACTAGGAAAGGGGAAAGCCCCAGGTGGGGTTCTCAGTCCAGCCCTTTTTTTTAAAACAATAATGTCCGTATCCCAAAAAATAAACCCCCATTGGGGTGCAAGATCATCTCCTATGCGACGACCTGATCATCTCCCCCTGGACCCCATGCCTAAACAAAACCCCCGCGTTTGTCGGACGGTATCCGAGGAGGTTGCAGGAAGGACTAAAGATTCTGCAGCCAAAACCAAAACCTGGGTCTGAGACAGAGAGTTAAGGCACAAGTCTGAAAACCAGGGAAAAGGGCTTGGGTGGGTTCAGGAATATGTACCTTTGGGGGAAAGGGACCGGACCCTTCCTTCCGCCCGGGGGTCCAATACCTGTTGACCGAACAAAAGGGAAGCGTCTGTCATGAGGCAAAGAGTGGAAGACGCATAGGGGCCAGACACAGGTACTAAGTCTTTTACGTACAGCGTAGGCCCATTGTAGCTAGCCCCCTCGCTCTGATTGGCATTTAAGAGAAAAAATAAAGACCCATTGGAGCAGTCCAAAACAAACCGCCAGGGTCATTTGGGTGCCCCAAGGTGGGGGAAGGTCCTCAACCCCCTAGTGGAGACAAACCCCCCCTTGGCCCCACGAATTTATCTAACGGAGCACCCCAAATTTTATCAAAAGGGCATTAGGCTCCAGGAAACACAGCCCAAGACACAAAATAGTCAGAAGCCCAGAAAAAGATAACAAGCTGTTTTCAAACAACTCCGGCTGTCTCACACAGCCAGGGTGCTAATACGCCATCAGCTCAAAGAACCGCTATGGCCAAGAGCATGGACCCCCACACCCTGACTTTGTCGAAGCTCCGCCGTGGGCACAAACCTCGATAGAGTTTTCGGGCATAGATGGCAAAAAAAAAAAGAATGAATATTGTACGCCCAGCCTAAAGGGAGAAACCCGAGGGTCATTTCAACCATCACCTTCCGGGGGGGCGAACTATTTCACGGGTGGATCGGTCGACCCTTGACCCCCACTGCAGGCGTCGGTTCGCAGCAAGGGGTGCCACAATACCCTGAGGGTAACAGACAACGCCTCCCCGCTACAGGCAGAGGGAGTTGCTATCATGGGGGCATGAGCCACGCGTCCCTGAGGGGAAAGGGAAAGTGGTCATAACACTGTCTTCGCAGCGCTCACCCATGCAAATTACTCCCGACAACCTCCACCCAAAACACAAAGGAGCTTGTAGGGAGGGAAAAATTATCAAAACTGGGTTCCCGCCATATAGGGACAGAGGAATGAGCTTGCTGACAGATTTGCCGAAATCGGCCGGGGGGATGCCCCCCAATCCCCGATAATACATCAGAGCCGAAATTTATTTGGAGGAAAATGTACGGTGACGGGCCAAAACCCTTCCCTGCAGCTTCACAGAGAGGAAACGAGAATTCCCCTCGGCCCGCTGGACTCAGATCCACAGGTAGAACCATGGCACTCTCTGAAATAAACAACAGAGGTCCCAAGTCTCTGCACAGAATGCGCCTAGGTCCATGTGCATGGCAGATTATACAAACCATGAAGTTAAGAGAGGTGTTTATGCATTGCAGCGAGCCCAAAAGCCCAGGTACACTATGGAGAAAAGCGGCACAGCAATTCCTAAGAAAACCCCCCCCAGGGAACACAGCCGCGTGTGGTAAAGAGATTATGCGGATGCTTACACCCCGGCTAAGGAGCGCGCTGGCAATCCCACCCCACGGTAAGACCCGGGGCGACCAACAAAAAGAGACAGCCATAAAAAGCGAACAGGCGGGCCCCTAAGTGAAAGGCCCGGGCGAACCAGAAATTTGCAAATTCAAGCAAGCAAGCCAAGCAAGCAAAGTAGTAATATAATATATTAATAATTATATATTTATATAAATAATATATATTAATAATTTAATTTATTTATTATTTATTTATTTTTTATAAGTATGTATATATGCAAACTATATTAATATCTATGCTATCTATCTATCTATCTACTATATATATATATAAATATATATATAATAAAATATATATAATATATATAATATAATTTTATATATAATATTATATTTAAAAATATATAAAATTTTTATTTCTATATGTGTATATATATATAAAATTTTATATATATATGAATTATATATATATATATATATATATATATATATATTAATATATATATAATTATGTAAGGGGAGAAAATAATGAAGGAAGGAAAGAAGGAAATGGGAAAGAAATTGACAAAGGTTTCAGTAAGTATGAATGAGGCGTGGAATTTTAATTGGGCAAAACCACCCAATGACTGAAACGAGCATGGATGTGTTGAGTGGATGAATGTTTTATTTTATATTAGTTATACATTTTGTAAATGTAATCAGTGGTGAGGACACACCGTAACGAAAAAAAACACGAAAGGAAATCACCCGTGGAAGACTGTGCGCGTAATAATGTCGCTTTACCGAGGAACAAACAATAAGAATGGGAGGGGTGGTAACTCGAGAGAAGCGCGGGCACGCCGTCATTTCGAGGAGCAAGGCAAGGAAGAGGTCTTGCTACTCTGACGGCCAAATAGAGAGGGCTGGAGTCTGCCCTCGTGCTTGACTGAAAATTTCGAAGTATTTGGTAAATACCCTTCTCCCACAAACCCTCGTTAAGCGCATTATTCGTAATACTTTAAGTGAATAAGTTCAGTGACTTAAAGTGAACTAAAGTGGTGATTAATGGATAAGTCGATTGCAAAAAATTTTGTGCAATCATTTCTTGCTTTTAGGGACCCTTAGGCGCCGCCATATCCCTCACCCGAAACCCGGGGGTGTGTGGACGGGAGCAGAAAAACAGGCGTAGGCGAGTGTGATACGTACAAAGTTGTCGAAGCCACCGGGGGAGTCGACGACGTCAACATCTCGTCTTCCTCCTCGACACGGAAAGAAAAAAGAACGCCGGACGAACTACGAGCGCGAACTATGTGCCGAAAAAGCGCAGCGTTGCGTAGTGATTTCCGGACGTAATAGTGTGCGTGTGTTCACTGCCTCGTGACAGTAGTGTGTGTTTTTGTGTTCACTGCCTCGTGACAGCAGTGTGTGTTTTTGTGTTCACTGCCTCGTGACAGTAGTGTGTGTTTTTTTGTTCACTGCCTCGTGACAGATTTTGGAGTCCGCACATCACGTGCGTAGATGTAATATTCGAAATAAATATAAACCGTAAAATTCGTTTACTGAACCATACTTATGACAACCAGCCGAACGGAGAACAAAAAGATCACAGGTGTAATCGTTCATATAAATCTGGAAAATCAGTAAGAATAATGAATATAATTTTCATATGAACATTATCCCCCCTCATATAATAATATATATATATATATACATACATATATATATATATATATATATATATATATATATATACATATATATATCTATATCTATATATATATACATATATATATATATTATATATATATATACTATATATATATGTATGTATGTATATATATTATGATTATATATATATATATATATATATATATATATATATATATATATATATATATATATATATATATATATATATATATATATAATATATATATATATATATATATATATATATATATATATAGTATATATATATATATGTGTGTTGTGTGTGTGTGTGTGTGTGTGTGTGTGTGTGTGTGTGTGTGTGTGTGTGTGTGTATGTAAAGAGAGAGAGGAAGAGAGGATGGAGGGAGCGAAAGAGATTATTATTGTTATCTGTGTTGCTGGTAAATGCAATATTTTTTTTTTTTATTATTGTTATTATTTTTGTGTGTTGTATCAT
>NW_023665128.1:0-13146 GCF_015228065.2 Penaeus monodon | reverse complement strand
CCTACTTTGCGCCCGGTTCCGTGGCCGCATGCGTCAAACGAATCGTCGGCCATCGGAAACCGCGCACGTCGTGGGCGAGACGCGTACCTTCCCGAACAATACCTACACGGCTTCCTTCGACGACATGACCACGGCCACGCCGCCGTATCTCGATGGTGACTGTCGGTGACCAAGAGCGGCTAAAACTTCACGTCGGTGGTGACGCAACATTCAACTGCCTGGCCAGTGCGGCTACCTACGGTTGTCACCGGCGGTCGCGGATTCTACGTAGACGCCAGCGGCGTCATCCGCTACGAAGCCGACGGCGACGCGACCGATGCGAGCACGCCTCTGGTGAATAACAAATACCGCGCAAGCGGCTGCTAAGTGGGGTAGGAAAGACGGAGACCGGCGATGGACTGCCAAGTCCATCGCCGGTCGTTTTTTGTGTTGTCGATCGGTGCGCTCCCCACGCTGCGATTTGCACTACGGCAACCCTGTGTTTCATGGTTAGTCCCTACCCAAAAGTACGGGAGGGCCAGAACCATGTTTCGATTCTCAATGCTCATCGCCTTTGTGCTGTCTCCCGCCCTTCGCGCGCGCGCCTCGCCGGATGTCGTGGTCTACGGCGGGACGGCCGGCGGCGCAGTCGCCGCGATTGCGGCGGGGGAAAACGGGGCTGGAGGTGATACTGCTCGAGCCGGGCAAGCACATCGGCGGCATGGTCTCCGGTGGACTCGGTCGTACGGCTATGGCAACCGCAATGTCATGGGCGTATGGCCCGTGACTTCTACCTGCGTCTGGGGGAACACTATGGCGAGGACATCGCGTGGTTCCCGGAGCCGGGCTTTGGCGGAGCAGACGCTGCGGGACTGGCTGGCGGAGGCGGGCGTTGCCGTCCGCTTCGGTATGCGCCTTGAATGGGTTTGAAGGCGAAGCGCGGTGGGCGTCGTCTCGATTAAAGGCGGGCGGGGAGACCTTCCCGCGCCCATCTTTATGGATGCGACCTAGAGGGCGACCTCATGGCCCAGGGGGGCGTGGCCTACACGGTGGGACGCGAAGGCAGCGAGGTCTACGGCGAATCGCTGGCCGGGCGTATCGCGTACTCGCCGAAGCACCAGTTCGCCGCCGCGGTCTCGCCCTATGATGCGGACGGGGAACTGCTGCCGCTGATACAGGGGATGGACCCCGCTCCGGCGGGCACGGGAGACCCGAAGGTGCAAGCCTACAACTTCCGCCTGTGCATGACCCAGGACCCGGGGAACCGCGTGCCCTGGCCCAGGCCGGAAGGCTACGACCCGGACGAGTGAAAAGATTCCTGGCGCGTTACCTCAAAAGCCGTGCCGGGCTGACGGTAAAGGACATTTGTAATCCCGTGCTCCTGCGCAACGGCAAGACGGGCACGAACAACAACGGGGCCCATCTCCACGGACTACTCGGCGCGAGCTGGGATTACCCGGAGGCGAGCTACGAGGAGCGCGCCGCGATCTGGGGGGCACGAGCGCTACGTGAAGAGTTTCTTCTACTTCGTGGCGAACGACCCACGGGTGCCGGCGGAGCTTCAGGCGGAGATGCAGGGCTGGGGCCTCGCGAAGGATGAGTTCGTCGAGAACGATCACTGGCCGCACCAGCTCTACATCCGCGAGGCGCGCCGGATGATAGGCGCATACGTGATGCACCAGGTCGACCTGCAGGACGAAACGCACGAAGGAAGACAGCATGGGGCATGGGCTCCTACAACTCCGACTCGCACAATGTGCAGCGCTCGTCGTGACGGACCCGGGGCCCCCGGGGGCGACACGGTTGCCGTGGTGTTTCAATGAGGGCGACATGCAGGTACCAGTGAAGCCCTATGAGATCGCCTATCGCGCGCTCACGCCGAAGAAGGACGAATGCGAGAACCTCTTCGTCGTCTTCCCGTCTCCGCCTCGCACGTCGCCTACTCCTCCATCCGCATGGAGCCGCAATACATGATCAGGGGCCCCAGGCGGCGGGTCGCCGCGGCGATGGCCCTCGCCGCGGGACACGCGATCCAGGACATCGACATCCCGCGCTACAGCGGACGCTCCGCAAGCAGCGCGGAAGGCTGAGCTATGAAGACGTGCCCGCGCCCTATGCCAGCGTGAAGAAGCTGCCGGGCGTCGTGCTGGACAACGCGAGTGCCACGCTCACGGGGAACTGGCGCGCCTCAATCTCCGTACCGCCCTATGTCGGCTTCGACTACTCCCCGAGGTCGACGCGCAAGCGCCGACACGACCGCCCGCTTCACCCCCACCCCCCCCCACGCCGGAAACTACGAAGTGCGCTTCGCCTACACCGCCAACCCCAACCGCGCCAGCATGGCGCGCGGTGTCGTCTTCGACGGGACCAAGGAACACCTGCAGATCCTGGACCTGCGGGTCGAGCCGCCGAAGGAACAGCCCTTCATCAGTTGGGAACTTCCCCTTTGCCGGAAGGGACGGGCAGCTATGGGGAAAGTGCTGGCGGCACCGACGCGGGCGGGTACGTGGTCGCGGACGCGGTGCAGGGGCCCTGGCTTTGGAATAAGCACTAGGGCCCCCTTGGGCCGGTTGTCAGGACAATACAATCTCTGTACACATTCAAGTTCGCTACTCCTTCGACATCATGCTCTTGCCGCTGCCAACGTTAGATGCTTCAGTCGAATTCATATCCTCAGAAAGTTCTCTGACATTCCTTTCAATGGACTTCGGCATCCACTCTCTCGCGATTCAACCTCCCGTTGCCTTCGAACCAGAATCTCTCTTTCCTTTTATTTTTTTCGCCCAATACATAGTCCCAAATGTGTCTCGATGGTACTTTTAACTTCCTCCAGGGGTTGTCCCATCTAGCACTATTCTATTACCTCGCACGTCAGCAATTCCGCGTCGATGCATCGATGTATAGCTCGGCGGGAAGTTCCAAGTTTGAATAAATACGTGAGCCCAGATTGGGGAGGAGTCCGACTAAGCTGGAAGGGAAACAGAATACAAGGCGGAGCCTTTCGTTCCATCCTTTTTTGGGTTTTTGGGAACTTCGTCTACGACTACCCCCAGAATCGTAACAGGTTCGTAAGGCGGAGTAGGGAGGGCTCGTGTCTCGAAACCGTACTGCTCTTGCGGGTGACTACTGGCGGGGGCGCGTTGCGCGTACCGAGAAGTGTAGTTATAAGATTTCCGAGTAGTTTCTGCTCCAACTATCATCGCAACTAAGATCAATAAAAGTACTTCCCTTTTGAGCCACGCGGAAGCCACTTCTTGCCACTCACCTCTAGCAATAATTGGGATGAATTTACGGTTTGGGTTTCCCCTGAGTAAAGACCTCTGCGGTCATGATGTCGCCTTCGTATCCGACACCTCCAATTCGTCCACCCGACTTGATTCGATAATTCGGCGTGCAAATTACTAATACAAGTCGTTTTCACGAATCTCTTTTTCCATGAACTCTGGCAAATTGTCCCCGGGGACTGTGTTACCATTGATCGAGAACAGTTTCGACGCCTTCGTCTCGCAGTTCAATTGCGAGCCTCTTAACCCACTCCTTGTGCATATCATCGTCCCAGGAGTAGGAAATAACGCTTTGGGTGTAGCCACTACTATCTATCCTTTTTGCGTCTAAAGACTATTTTCAGTGGGACGCCAGGGGAAAAACCCATTAGTCGATTCGTTATGTAGCTTTGTGTAATTGCCACTAAAAAGCACGTTCATCCCAAACACTCCAACCCAAATTTCTTTTTCACTTACAGTTAGTTTTCCCGTCACCAAATTGAAAGCACGCGCGTTTATGGCTCCCTGCCAGGATTCCCCAAAGGGAAATACTCCGATAATCCTTCTTGGAGATTTGAAACAAACTCCAGGTCACCAATATTGGGGCCACTCTCGCGAGTTAACCCCCCAAAAGGCCATCCCCTTAACATGATACATACCGTCGGCAGCTTCTGGACTCTTAGTTCAGCACTCTCGTAATCCCCATTACGGATATAATGACCAGATAATGAATTGGAGCAAAAAGTGGAGACTTCTCCAAAAGAGACTTGGGTTGAAAACGCATTCTTATTGATTCTACCAATCCTCTCTAAAATGTAATACTTCCTTATGAGTAAAATTCTTACTTTTGGCGAGTAGTGCTATCATATTGATCGTGGTGTCAAAACAGAGGTAAGCCAAGTTGCTTTCTACGTTGTTTTGAATTTTTGCCATCTAGATGAGCAATTTGACCTCGTTTTAATTGATGTATCTCGATTGATCCCGAAGCAATGCAGCATCGTCTCCGCGAATCTAGGAGAACGCTGCCTGATCGATGCGGAAATACTTTTTCTAGGCATGTTATTTTCTCACATTGCAAAAATTTGAATGCCCCTACCGCTATCAGGCCGTTCAAGAAGTTCGAATTCTGTCGCAGAATTAAGTTCCACATTGAATGTTCCGCGAGCAGATTTCCACCCCAGATATCCTGCGGCCTCTTGGTCAGTACTTTGCCTTGCCGGCATTTGTTTCGATTTATCGCTTTTCGGAATGCACAGTGACCTCTTCAATGTATGTCGAGGATATCGTGATTGGGGCAAAGGAGTAGTGATGGTTTTTCTTCTTGGGATTTGCCTTTCTTGAACGTTTTGATTTTACCTTGTCTGTTGGTATCATATATCTTTAAACTTTAATCAATTCTATTTCATCCAAGTCGCTTAGAAATTTTTTAGCCTATTACGACCCCATATAACATTATTCCGAAAGAACGCAAGGTTTGAAACCCGTTGTGGGCGGCTTCCCGGCCGGGCTACATTCCCGACCGAAGGGGCTCCAACTCCCGAGGCCGAAGGTGCGATTCATCCGGGGGAGTTTTCGTACTTGCGTATTTGTCTGATTCTTCAAAGCTAGATTTCGGAATACGTAAGGCTAGAAGTGCGATCCATTGCTACCCAAACAGCTTGCTCCGCGCGCGCACGGCGGCGCGGACGGCGTCGTCGGCCATCAGGTCGGCGAGGTTTGATCGACGAAGCCGATCTCGGTCTGGATCTTGCCGGGTGTAAAGGGGGGCGTGTTCAGCGAGCCAGGACTGGATGGGGGGATAGTTCTGATTGAGGTAGTCCGGGAAGATGTTCGCGATGCGCTGGGCGAGTTCGGTGTCGGCAGGGCCGTAGCATGCCGACGAGATTTGCTCCAGGGCTTCGCGGTCGGGCGCGGTTCCGGCGGGTGTCTCCTCGAACCACGCGGCCAGCACGCCGAAGAGCAGGGTCTCGAAGATGTATTGTCTTCTGTGGTGAAGGCGGGAAACGGGTGCGTCGGGCGTGAATTTGTAGAACATGCCTTCGGACTATAGGGAATGAGCGCCTGAGATCCCCTTTGCTGGGGGCCTCCGGTCGCTTGGGTGGGCCGATCCGGAGACCGGCCCACAACTGAGGGCCACGGGCTCCTCCCCCTGTGTTGTGGACGGGTCTCCTGACCGTCCACCTAGTCGACCGAAGGTCTCAAGATTTCCTGGGCCCAAAGCACGTATTCCTTTGAGATCAGAGTGTGCGTGCTAAATCCGCTGTTGCTTGATGAGCTTGTCCAGCTTCATGCCGGCGAGGCCCACTTGATGAAGCCGCCGATGCCGCCCTGTTCCTGCGCGGCGATGACGTCGGAGAGGGCCTGGAATTTCTCCTTGGTGTAGGGGTACCAGTGTCCTTCGCTGTCCTTCTTGCCGGGTCGACCATGAGGGACTTGATGTTGCAGAATTTTTGTGCAGGCCCACGCCGCTCTTGTAGCGGCCGATCCCGCTCTGTTTCCCACCCCGCCGAAGGGCAGGCCGGAATTGCCTTCGGTCACCATGACGTCGTTGACGCAGACATTGCCCGCATCGTTTCGCGCGGACGAAGCGCTCGGCCTTGGCGAGGTCGGAGGTCCACACGCTGGAGCTGAGTCCGTAGATGGTGTCGTTCGCGTGGTAGATGGCTTCATCTTCCTGTTTGAACTTGACGATGGTGATGGTGGGGCCGAAGGTCTCCTCGCGCTGGATGTCCATGTCGTCTTTCACATTGGTGACGATGGTCGGCGGGAAATTCGGTGCGCCTTCGTTTCGGTTCATAGGCGGTCCATACATCCGCCCCCATCTCGCGCGCCTGATCCACCTGCGCCCGGATCTTCTCGAGCTGGAAGGGGGCCGTGATACAGCCGATGTCCATGGTTTCCTTCGTCGGTCCCCCGGAAGGTTCCGTCGTGCTGAGCTTGGCGAACTTCTCCTTGAGCTTCGCTACGAACTGATCGTAGATGCCGGCCTGCACGAAGCAGCGCTCCGCCGAGGGGCAGCCCTGGCCCGCGTTGTTCCAGTGCGCCCCAGGTCGCGCCGTTGAGCGCGCGCTCGAGGTTCGCATCGTCGAAGATGACCATCGGGTCCTTGCCGCCCCGTTCCAGCTCGACCGGGATGAGGTGCTCGGCGCATTGCTTCATGATCTGCTTGCCCGCGCGCACACTGCCGGTGAAGAAGATCTTGCCGGCTTGAGGGCGATCAGTTGCTGCCCGGTGTTTCGCCACCGTGCACGATCTGCATGGCGTCTTTCATGAAGCCGCTGGTTCTCGATGATGTCGTCCAGCAGGCCCTTCATCGGCGTCCATTCCGAGGGCTTCATGATGACGCTGTTCCCCGCGAGGAAGGCGCAGAGCCCCGGGGTAAGCGCGGTTTTCAGCGATAATTCCACGGCGAGATCACGAGCGCCGGCCCCAGCGGCGAGTAGATAATCTTCGACTTCTTCCCCATCATCACCAGCGGCGTCTTCACGTGCTCATCCCCCAGCAGCTTCTCCGCATTCGCGGCGTAGTATTCGATGAGGTCCAGGCAGGTGAAGACACCCGCCCCCATCGCGTCCGCAAGCGACTTGCCATTCTCCGCGACGAGCTTCTGCGAGATCGGGATGCGGTGTTCGGCGATATAGCGCTTGAGCTTCAGCGTCTCCGCGACGCGCTCGGCCCCACGGTCATCTTGCGCACTTTTTCGTAGGCCACCCGCGCGGTCCATCCCCGCGGCGAGCTCGTCTGCGCCGGGCTCGGTGAGGGTGTACCATCAGCTCGCCGGTACGGGGATTGCGCTTCTCGATGGATTCGGGGACGGTTTCAGTGGCCACGGCGCTCATGGCTGCGCTCCTTCTCAGGTTTGGGAAATAGGCATTGAGGTCGATACCCGGGCATCATAGCAGATGCGGCGCACGGTTGCCGTGCGCCGCATCGGGTAAATTGGAGTGGATGAGCGGACCTACTCGACGCCATCGCCTTGTCGATCCAGGCCTCGGTCAGTGTAGCCAGGCCACGATCCGGATACAGGTATCGATAGAGGCGGTAGGGCGCCCGGTTTCTCGATGGTCAGGGCACCGAGGATCTGGCCCACCGGCCGGCTCGTGAAGCCATCGGCGCTCTGCTGATTTGCGCAGGTATTCCGCCCCCGCGATGACCGAGGTATCCGAATACTCCGGCGCTCGTTCAGCTTGCGCTTCTCGAACTCCGCCCGCACGGCGGTCAATACGATGTCGCGACCGCGAGTCGGATTCGCGGCGATCCAGTTGGGCATATTCCTCCTTCAGTCCCTGATTCTTCAACACCTCAGCGAGCTTCGCTTCGGCCGGGACCATCAACTCGACAAAGCTGCGCATGGAAGTGCTCTGTCGGAGCGCGGCCTTTGCTTGTCGATACAGACTGCACAGCTTCAGTGCCCAGCTTCGTCGTCAAGAACCTCCTGCGGATCCGGCTCGACGGGTTCTTCGCTCTCCTCGGGGACTTCTTCTGCCATCTCCTCCTCGGCCACCTCTTCCTCGATCTCCTCCACATCGACCGGCTCCGGCAGCATATCGCGGAGCCGGCGCGATGCGCGCTTCGGTCAGCTCGTCATCGCGCCGTAGTAGATCATCGGCTGGATACTGCCCCCGGAGTAGATGGCCGCCTCCGATTCCGCGCAGGCATCGCGGTAGGCCGACCACGTGTCCTGGGCGGTGGTGAGCGAGGGGCCTGGGCTTCGGTCAATTCGGCCTTCAGGGCTTGCGATGCCCTTGGTCATCACGCGGCCCGCCGAGAGGAAATTCCTTCTGGGCGGTCGCGTTCATCTCTGCCTGGGTCTGTGCCAGCCCGGGACCGCAGCGAGCGCGGCGACGATCAGGCAGGAAAGAAATGGTTTCATCGTTCGAATCTCCTCAGTTCTGGGCGAGCCATCGGAAACAATGCAGGCACGCACGCTGATCTCCACCCGGATGCTTCGAATAGATGAAGCAAGTGGTGTTCCAATAGAAGAATATTGGGGCCCGCGGCCCCGTGCAACCCGGCGATTCGCGGGCGAAAAGGTTACACCGCTGCGTTGGAATCCCGACACAACATTGCAATTGCGAAGGCTTCACCTTCCATAGCGGCAATATTTCAATGTCCGGCCCGATAGTACCAGCGGTCAGGAAGCCTGTATCTGCACCCAGACCTTACGGCTACGCGGGTCCGTCGAACCCCGCAGAAGTACAGCGACTGCCACGTTTCCGAACTGCAGGCGGCCGCCGTCGACAAAGACCGTCGCGCAGGACCCCATCATGCTCGCCCTTTACGTGTTTCCGCACTGTTGCCTTCGGGATGGCATAGCCGCCGGTTCCATGGGACGACGCGATCAAGGATAAGCTCCATGTCCGCCGTGACGTCCGGGTCCGCGTTCTCGGTGATGGTGACGCCGGCGGTCGTGTGCGGCACGTAGACATGTACGACCCCATAGTCCACCCCGGCGTCCCGGCGACGATGCGCTGGACCTCGGGATCGATATTTACGAATTGGGTGTGGCTCTCGGTACGCAGTTCGAAGGTGTACATCTAGAACTCCATTTTATTCAGATTGCGCAGCCGAGGCGCATCGGCACCAGTACGCAGACCGCACTCAAGGACGTAATGAAAATGACCGCGCCAGCAAGTACATAGGGAAAGGTTCCGGGACTGCCCAGAAAATCGAATTGCGCCATTGCAGCACGATCACCTGCGCCGCGACGATGAGCGGATATAGGCGATGCGACCAGCAGGTTCAGCGTGCCGCCCATGCCCGACACGATACGCGCGGGGTTGTCCTCGGTGAAGGTCGGGTACAAGGTTCCCAGGCCCACGGCCAGCCCGGCGAGGCCGAATTTGGGCCCGTGATGACGCTGTAGACCGTGAGGGCGAAAAAACTCGGGCTCCAGTTGCAGCATGTAGGCACTCAGCACGGCGACGCCCACCGAGAAGGCGCAGGTCGTGGCACGCTGAGCCAGAACTTCTGCCAGACCAACTGGGAGAAGGACAGCGGGGCCAGCCCGAGAATCCAGAAGCGACGCCCCTCGAGACTCACCAACGGGAAGACGGGAAAAGGCTGGGGAGCGATGCGAGAATGAGAGACACCGCGCCCACGTGAGACAGGCCACCCACGCCCGCCAGAACTCCTGCTCGTAGAAGCGCGACGAGTTTCTGCAGGTTCGCGATTTTAGACGGCCATGATGCCGAAAAAAATCACAAACTGGGACAAATGCGTGGGGTCGCGCCAAAAGAGGCGGATGTCCTTGACCACCAGGGCACGCTCCGGATTCCGGATGCCCCGGATGGCGCGCTCGAAGACGGCGAGGGCACCGCGGCCCTCGGGCCGAATCCGTTGCCGGTCCTGGCCCATGAGGAAGGACCAGCCGGGGTAGAACTGCGCCTCGCGTAGAGCCCCACGCAATAGGTCGTCATCAGTGGGGTTTACTGGTCGCCAGGAAAAAATAGTAGAGGGTCTGCCCACGGCGCTGTTCGTCAAGGCGGCGAGTGCTTTGCCGAGGTCTTCCCGCCCCCCAGGGCATGGCCCACCCGCTGGAACACGGCGAGGGTCTCCGCGAGGTGGATGCGCGACGCGGCCAGGACGCCCTCTGCCATCCAGGAGCCGGCAGGAAAAGGGCGTTTGCGGTGCGGGAGGAGGCATTGAGAAAGGTGGGCAACAGCGCATCTTCGGAGAGGTTGGTGCTGCTGATCGTGCGGTAGATGTGTAGCCGAGTACGCGACGGCTGCCACGCCGAGGCCCACCATGGTGCGGGTCTTCAGGCGGGGAAACACGCGAACGAGCAGGATGGTGATGGCGCAGCCTATCGCCGCCGGGGGTGATGACATAGGGCAGATAGAAGACGCAGACCGCCAGGTAGAACATGGGCGAGGCGTGGGTCGTCAGGCCGTAGGCTAGCATGAGCGGGGGAACCGAGGAAGGCGAGCGACCAGGGGCTGAAGGTCACACACTCGAAAAAACGCGCGTAGAAGAACTGCTCGTAGCTGATGGGACCCTGAAGCAGATAGACCACTTCCTTGGGGCGGTAAAATGGTGGCGAAGCAGACGAGCACATTGGAAAAGAGCAACATGAAGACGCGTGATGCCGAGGATGTTCAGCATCCGCGCCATGAGCAGTCGCCAAAGTTTAACTCGCCCCCCCCCTGGCCACCGAAGCGGAGCACTCGACAAAGCCGCGATTTAAAGAGCAGGAAGGGGCCCCGACCAAAGCAGGAAGGCGGCGATGGTGATCACCGCGATCTTCAGCTTGGACTCGTGCCGCACGGAGCCAATCTGATGCCCCGAATCTGGAGCTTGGCCCGGATGACCGTACCGACCTGCGTCATGCGGCGGTGTCCTCGTCGTCCCCTTCCCCGCTGGTCACCTGAAGGAACAATCCTCCGCGAAAACCCGGGGGGCGCGTGGGCGGTCTTTATCTCGGACACCGTGCCCACGAAGCGGGGCCGGCCCTGGTGGATTACGCCGATCTGGTCTGCCACTTCCTCGCGATACTCAGGGTGTGGGTGGGACATGAAGACGGTCAGGCCTTTTTCCCGTGTCTTCTGCTTCAGGAAGTCCTTGACGAAGCGAATGTTCTTCGGATCAAGGCCGACCCAGGGCTCGTCCACGATGACAATGCGTGGCTGGTGCAGGGGCAGGAGGCGAAAAAAAAGCTTCTGGCGCATGCCATGGGGAAAAGTCTTCGATGAGCTGGTCCGCCACCTTCAATATCTCGAACATCTCGAGCAGACGGTCGCAGTCGCGCCGGTAGTCCGCTCGGAGATCTGATACAGACCCGCGACGAAGCGCATGAACTCGGGCCCGTCAGTTTGTCGTACAGGAAAGGATATCCGGGACATAGCCCAGCAGGCGCTTGGTCTCCACCGGATCCTGCTGGATGTCTTTCCCGCCGAGGATGGCGCGACCACTGCTCGCTGGAGGAGGCCCGTCATCATCTTGATCGAAGTCGTCTTCCCCGCGCCATTGGGGCCGAGGAAACAGAAAAATGTCCCCCCCGGAATGTCGAGGTTCAGGTCCTTCACCGCGAGCTTCGCACCGAAATGCTTCGTGAGGTTTTCAATCTTAATCATGGGTTTCCGAAATCGTGGGTGAGCGTTTACTCCGCCCAGTTGACCGTGGCCTCCGCGAGTCTACATGCCTCTTCGTCAGTACTTCATCGATCTCGCCCCAAGGTCCCGGGTATCGGGGCAGCGGTCGCATAGTCCCGTCAGTTTCAAGACGTTGTTGAGTTCATCCGTGGAACGATATCAACGCTAGCTAAAAGTGCTCTCAATCGAAACCCATATTATGTGTGTACGGGAAAAGGGTTTGGGTTGCGACCAACAGACTCTTGAAGGCCTTTTCGACGGCTTGTTGCGCATAAAAAAACACCGATGTTCCTTGCGACTTCCGGGTCGCGAGTGTATCGCGCCAAGGCCAAGTCGCTGCGTGCAAACCGAATCCACTCGAGTGGTTCCGAATTGTGGTCACTACGCTGCTATTTTTTCGGACCGTTCCGGCTCGGGGGATACAGGACGGTCCAACATCGCCCCGCATAGTTCATAGTCGCTCTCGGAAAACCACGATGAAATCAAGCGGGAGTGGATAGTTCCCTGCTCATTACAGTGCTTGCGCGATACGTCGGCAATGACCGTCGTCCCGATGACCAGGGTAAGGTCGCTGTTGGGCCGGGGGATTTCCCTCGGGTGGCGACCCAAAGATGATCTTCTTGGGGGGGGCTGTTTTGATAATGGTCTGGAAAGCGAACCAAGTCAAATTGGACTTCGGTTGTCATGCCAGGGCCTCCGTCGACTTGCTTTTTATCCCCCCCTCGAGCCGTGTATTTCCTTTGGGCCCGATGTAGGCCACGAGTTGCGCCCAGCTTTCGAGTTTCCCTTTAGGCAGGGCGATGTGCTGGCCGGCGATGGGTTCCCGAGGGTCGGGTCCATCGGGTCCCGCGGGGTTTCCCCGCGTAGACCTCCGGCCCGGATGGGGTTCCGAAGCCACCCATCTCGTCCCTCCGACCACACCGAGGCGACAGGGTCGGGACGTCCCCCGCGCGCGAGTGCGGTGAAGGCACCGTGTGCTGTTGCAGTCGCCCCGCTTTGTGCGGAGTACATCCAGCGACTCGGCAGCCGATGGAGGGCTCCCTTTTCCATTGGTGTAGACCCATTCGTAGATACGGGGGGCCTTTTGCCAGGCGTGCCCTTCCGGCGATGCCTCTGCGTTTTCCCCAATCGTCGGGGGGTCCGATGGATAAAAGGGTCGTGGCCAGACCAGCCCCCGCGGGCACCCCGGGGTCGTTCGTGTCCCCCGGCGGTGAAAGTTGAGGAAAGGGGTGGGGTTTTGTCGCGCGCGTTTGCGCCGACCCCTTCCCGGGGGCAGGTTCTCTTTCCCCTACCGCTTAGGCGGCGGGGAGTGTCCGCGCGCCCCCGTACGGGTCGCGTGCCCCTGGGGCGGATGGGGAAGGGTGTCGCGGACTGGCACGTTTTTTTCCCCCTCGGTACCGGGCGCCAAGGCTTCCGCGGCGTGATGCGTTTGGGGTAAAGCCAAGGGCGTAGCGCTTTCCGATCCGTCATCGCCGAGACCCAGGGGGGAACGCCCCGCCGATGGTCGTTCCCATGATCGGCAGTCGTATCCGCACCCGGGCCCCCTGGATGGTTTCCTCACCTACATGAAAAGATGCGCGCGCGGCCGGTGGACATGGTGGTGGGGGGCGAAGGGCGAGTAGACTTTTTCCCCATTTCGAGCAGGGGCAAAACTGATCCCGGGGTGTCCATGCCCGGAGAGCGCAGGTCGTTCCCCACCGGGAAGGGAAGGGAGATCCCCGCCGGCGGTATTCACATGGCGCGAGGTTTTTCCCCGTGACCCCGTGTCTTCAGTCCTGCTCACCCCGGGGAAAAAACCCGGAAAGGATAATTTG
>NW_023665127.1:0-13148 GCF_015228065.2 Penaeus monodon | reverse complement strand
CGAAGAAGAAAACCCCCCCAAAAAACAAAAAAAACAAAACAAACACACACACCACCACCACCACACCACCACACACACCACGCACACACACACACACACACACACACACACACACACACACACACACACACACACACAACCCACACACACCACACACAGTCTCTCTCTCCCACTCACCTGGGCGCACATGAGCCACCACGTATGATAGGAAAAGGGGTATATAGCATTAGGTTAGAAATTTCAACAAAAACTAGTTACATTAGAAGGCGACCGTTTGGCCTCACCTGGTCGCAACCACCTTTCTCGCGTCCCAGCCCGCACTGCCGTGACGCTCACTCGCGCTATTTTAAGAGATGAGCTTGAGAGATCCGGTGCATATCTTGTGTATTGGCAGGGTGATACTACAGGGGGGGAACGTTGCAGAAGTGCAGTGGAACTCGCTTTCAGACGGGCTAACACTGGGGCACGGGCGAGGCAGCCGGGCGTGCGAGAAGCTTTGGAAACGGTGCGCGGTTCCTCGAATTGCGAAATGAAGAGAGAGAGAGAGAGAGAGAGAGAGTAGGAGAGAGAGAGAGAGAGTAGAGAGAGAGAGGAGAGAGAGAGAGAGAGAGAGAGAGTAGAGAGAGAGAGAGTAGAGAGAGAGAGAGAGAGAGAGAGAGAGAGATAGAGAGAAAGAGAGTAGAGAGAGAGAGAGAGAGAGAGAGAGAGAGAGAGACGAGTTGATACAGAAGAGGGGATGATTATCGCAGTACATCAGATTTCCTTGTATTGCCGCATAATTTTAGCGCATTTATAGAAGTCATAGACCCTTCGGCAGCATTGCGTCATTAAAACAAAACCTCTTGACGGAACATCTGCGTTCTCATTAAAACTGCTCAGCTGAAGAGGTCATATGGCAAAATATTCAGTATGATAAGTTCTCTCTTCACACATATGCCCCTAGTAGTAACCCTCCCTCTTTCCCGCAGGTCCTGAGTGAGCCGGAGAAGACCGAGGTCCACCGCCACGTACTGGAGATGATGAAGTCCGTGGCAGTGACGGAGGCCAACTCGGGTGTTCTCAACCTGAAGACGACAAGACGCCACTACAACAACTCCCATAACGCAGGCGGTGACACAAACAACGCCCACGAAGCTCATCCTTTCCGCGAGTATATGGACAATCCAGCGCCAGATACATCCGTGTCTGATAGCGAAGAGATCATGGCTTACGTCAACATGAAGGTAGGAACAGTCCGCTGAGGACGAAAAGAGGAGAAACCTCCATATTCGCTGCCGCAAACATACAAACGCTCACGCAGACACACACAAACATCACATAACACATACGCGGTGTGTGTGTGTGTGGTGTGTGTGTGTTGGTGTGTGTGTGTTGTGTGTGTGTGTGTGTGTGTGTGTGGTGTGTGTGTGTGTGTGTGGTGTGTGTGTGAGTGAGAGAGAGAGAGAGAGAGAGAGAGAGAGAGAGAGAGAGAGGAGAGGAGAGGAGAGAGAGAGAGAGAGAGAGAAGAGAGAGAGAGAGACGTCTGATGTGTGACGCGCACTTGCTTGTAATTCTGATATACTGTACGCTTTTTAAATTCAAATTAATTGATTAGCTTTTACATTGCAAATAAAGGTCATTTACCTGACCATATCAAACTTTCGGTCAGACATTTCGAGTTGCTGGTAACTGCTATTGTGCGACCATACCGAACGGTGTCTCATGGCTTGAAATCCCGCAGGTGCACCTGGACGATGACGACATACTCGGATGGTGGTCTGGAACCTCAGCATCAGGACTTTCTACGCTGCGACTTTTGGCACGCAAGATCCTTGCCGTGCCTGCCACCTGCGCCTATGCCCACGACCTCTGCGTAGATGCTCGCCAGGCCGCCAGAAAATGGGCCTTGCGATGATACACACCTGAATGATGTTCTCCACATGAAGTACAACATGAGTAGATATCTTTCTGGGATTTGTTTTCTTTTTGCCAAAAAGTAAAGTTTCAGTTTAATAAATCTAGTAAGTCAGTTAGAATTCAGGATTAATGTCTTAAAATTAGTGAGTGTAAAATTCAGAATGTGCCAAAATGGTAACTAGGGTAGTAGCCACGTAGATGGCAAATGAGTTATCCTCATGAAGTAAAATACCAACTGTGCAGTTTTAATACTGTGACATAAGATTTATTTTCATACAATCAGCCTTCTAGAGAAAAAGCTGACCACTGAGGGCAGAACACTAATGGTATTTATAATGCTCAACTGCAATTTGATGTTATTTCTTTGAGGTAGCTGTTCGACAAGGTTGTGATTTGGTTGCTGCAGTTATGTAGAATGGGGTTATGTTGGTTATAACAAGAATACTTATTTATTCATGGAATCATTTGTGCTGCATTGCATTGAATTGTAGTTGCAGAAATATCCTTCTAACAGTGTGAATTTTATTAATACTGTGGTGCTCTCTTTTTAAAAGACATAAGTCATGATATCAGTTCAGCTCAACAGCAGAAAGGCATAAGTCAACAAGAATGTCCTATGTACAGCTCTAAGCTCAGTTAACTGGTACCATTTTCATTGATAAATGATATAGAGTATAGTGAAGAGCCATGAACAGTTTTAGAAGTTCACATTATTTGTCATTCATTTCTGCAACTCTTAAGATTTTTAACACTACTTTCTCCTCATCTCCATACATGTGCATTTGGATGAAACATTGTTGTTTGTGATTATTTCATTCTTTGTTCATTAATATATTTATCAATATTGCCAACTTCTAATTTATAATCCATAAGTGCTTCATCTACCAAGTGAAACAGTATTGAGGGGTTAGATGGTGTAGTGTAGGGAAATTTGTAATGGAGATAAAATATGAAAGGAATTGCAAGCTTTGGGTGAAGCAGGTTGTTAATCAAAGTTGTGTTAGGACTTTTCTTCCCTTTTCATGTTTATATGAAAAATTCAGATGGGGTAATTAAATCTATTTTGGCAGTAATCGGGTTGGTAAAACTCTGCAAAGTGGATGATAACCAAATAGAGAAAGCATACTCTGTTTTCAGATTTTGATAATCGAAGTCAGTTTCTTTGGTTTTGCGATGGATGAAATTGATCAGAACGATCTTCTCACTTCGAAACTGTACGTAAAGACAAATTTGGGTATTATAACTTGAGCTTTATTTTCTTTCTTTTTTATATGGCATTTTGTAGTATTTACCCATTTGTGAAAACTGTTTCAAGCAATAGATGATACAAAAAATGCCTGTTTGTAGTTTATAGATCTACAAGTCATTAGAACAATAATGAAATTAACCTCATGCTGATGACAACATAGCTCAATACTTTATTGCCATTGTGGGTGGCAGGGCATAACATTGGCTCATTAATTCTTATCAAAGATAAAATGTCAAAAGAGTTTATTGCTTTACTTTTGTCAATTGTTAGTTACTCCTGCCTGTCATATGTGAGCAAGAAGGATGTGCCAAAGACTTCTGTGTGTGCTCAATATTGCGATAGTATGGATTTGTATTTCCCTGATGTTACATCTGCCCTTGTTAATATCGTCACTCGGGAAAGTAAGATTGTTGGTATATAGGATGTTTAGTTTATGAATAAACTCACTGTTGGTATACATAATCACAGATTTATTCATTTAAATTACATTACAGATATTATTCTTTTTTTTTTTTATTGTGATTCACTTGCTGGTATGGACTCATGGGACCTTACATTTATTTATGTAGAAGGTTTCGGGTTTTCTCTTTGTCATCATACCCAGGTTGTAGATGTTGTGTCTTTACCCATGTGCTTTTTGTTGCTGTTATAGTACTTCCATGCCATTTGGGTACTCACAAACTTGTATCATTAATTAACTGTGCTCTTCCCTCTTATATAAGCTGTGAACATCCCGTAGAATAGAAATATTTACATATGAATGTTTAATAGATTTGAAAGAATGTGCCAAACCAGTGAAACACATGCTCTGTGTTTTCAATAGAACTTCATATGTGTTTAAGTATATGTTTTATATCTTTAGTTGTATAAATCACGTTGATGTGTGCAGTATCTCAGAGGTTGTATAAAAGACCACTTTGAAACACTTTACTGTCATGCCATATATTGCTGAGTAATTGCAAGTTTGTAAAAATGTAGAGTAAAAGCTATTTGACCCTAATCACATCTTCTGTTCAACTGCTATGCCTTATTCAAATAGAAATAATCTGCGATGGAACAATAGATAATAACTCATAGTCATTACACTAGGGTTTACGATTCAAGGGGTAATAGTAAAGAAAGATGTAATATTGATTTAGCATTACAAACCTATATTTAAAATTTGTTAAAAATAAATATATGTATAGGCAGTACCAGCCATAACAGTAGATGTTTGGGTGTTCCGGGCTAAGTGTAGCAGGTTTTTATAAATGTTGTCAGTGAACTTTCTCATTTTTAAGCTTCTGAGACTTTTTACTCTACAGCTAAATATTTAAGAACTGTAATATTCAGAGATATATGGTATTGGAAAACACTGATATTATCAGTATAATTTTGTGATGGAAATTCTGTGGCGTTGGCTTATAAGTATGGAAAAACTTTTGGCAATCAGTTAGGCCTTAAAAAAAGTTCAAAAGGGTTTTGTTTTCAATAGAATCAGTAATTAATGTGATGAGATTTGATGCATTTAAATTCAGTAAATCACGACGAATCTTTCAATATCAGCTCAAAGAAAGATGGTAAAAATGCTCTTTTCTCTTCACTGCTACAGAATTAAGAGTTGGCCTTCAAAAGACAAAAGAGTGGTCTTTGAGTTGGTTGTGTTAAAATTGTGTTCAGAAAGACTTTTTTGTATTTTTAAAAACTAATTATCTCACACTAAGTAATTTTGAATCAGTGTAAAGTAAACATTACCAAACAAAATAAAGAGTAAGAAACTTTTATGAACACAATTCTTGTCCCATATTATAGCATTTCTTGCATAGTTTGGCTAAGCAATTTAATATGTTGACAGATGTAAATGCTCACTTCAGTTTTAATAGTGTACAGTACTGAGTGAGATTTCTTTTTCAAAATTTCCATAATCATATATCAATGTTCATAAAACTTGCTAAAGTCCCTATTCTGCATAGATGTAATTACTGGTACTAGTCGGCCTAGCATACCTTGCTATTGCTATGATGGTCGACTCTAAGATTCTTTTTCTCAAGAATTCCCTAAGTTATGTTATCATTTCATACCATTCCATTTGCTGCAACCTTGTGGCATATTATGCATAATCTGTATATATACTGTATGTCCGTTATGATAATATTTTGTTAATACTCTGCTGTGTCAACCTTTTAAAGAATGTGAGGGGAAGGGGATGTCGGGTTTTGAGAAAATTGGTTCTTAGGTGTATATTTATGATTATAAAATCTTTAGCTTATGGAGTGATGAACCACATAAATTTCATCTACCATATGACTATAGTGACAAGGTTTTTTTCTTGCTCAAAATTATGCCAATACTGGATCCTAAACATTAGTGGCTTCAAAATAATGTGCAACAGTAAAAACAAGTGGGGTATCTTGTGTGTGATGTTGTGTGGTGTTGAACATTTAGTCTTTAATTTTGTGATCTAAAATTTTATTTACTGAAGCTCCAGATCCCAGGCAAAAGGGATGTCAAACTTGATTTGCTCATTCATTGGTAATTTATATTGTATGATTTAAGCTTGTTTAAAAAATTTTTAAAGTTCTGTAGGGGTTTTTTTTTTTTTTTTTTTTTTTTCTTTTGTTCCCTAGACATATTGTCAGTTTAAAAACTTTCTCCTCTCCAGCTAATCCCGTACCTAGGCTCTACCTTCTCTGAATGTGGTTCATTTATCGCCCGTTCGGTCTGGTGATAATCCTATATAAAAGTCTTTGTTTTTACTTCAACTCCCATTATCTGTTTTTTTCACAAAGAATGTCGTGATTCTAATTCTTTTTTTTTTCTCCTTGGAAGTTATTTTACTTATTCACTTTCATTTTCTTCAATTATCAGTAATTGTAAAAGGAGTATTCCCAGCATTCCATTATATTTTTGCTTCTAACTTGTTTAGTTTGGGTGCCCGTTGCATATAGTGTGGTTGCGGATGGGGAAAACACTAACTTATCTACGTTTTGTGCCATAACTTTGTAAAAGAACATTATTATTTTTTATAATAAACTTTTCAACAAAAAAAACTTTGCTTTTTTCTCATTTCTTTTTTTCATTAGAATCCCCAAAAAATATACAAATGAAGGGTAAAGACAAAGCACGAAAAAAAATATGAAAAAGTAATTGTCAATGAATTTTTTATCGGTAAAAAACAAATCTGGAAGAAGGAAATCCTCAGTGCAAAAAAAAAAAATAATGGGAAATGGAAGGTTTAAAGATTAGATAAATAATAAATAAAAACAAAAAGGTAAAACGGGAAAAACCGCGAGGAGTAATTTAAAATTTTAGAGATGCAATCTTTAGTTTGTTTTTAGGGTCAAATGCCAATGACCTTCCTTAAACTTTACACACAAAAATTACACTATATTTTTTTAACATTAATACTGTAAATTTTCTACCCCGGGGTAGATAGAAAAAAAAGGAAATATGAAGAAAATATAACTATAAAATTTTTCTTTTCATTCTTTATTTCTTTTTTAAATACAAAAAACTGAACTTTTTATTATTATGAAGTATTGTTAACGCATTTCCACTTAATCATTTACATTGATCATTATTTTTCAAATAATTTTGAAAAAATGCCCATTTGGCCCTTTTAATATGATAAGGTTTGAGCATGAATTCATTTTAAATTATTGTCCAAACAAAGTGATGAATTTTTAAAAAGTACAGTCCCACAATTATGTAATATTTTTTAATTCCACTCCTAAAAAAATCCATCGGTATGTACTGCTTAGGAAGCTCCCCCTCTCACCCTGTCTAAATAATATACAGTGTGTAAATAAACATAAATATTTTTGAATGACTAAAAAAAGTGTTTTACTACAAGAAGTTAGACTAAGATTTCCCAAGGATGTACTAATAATTATATATATATATATATTATATATATAAAATATAAAATATATATATATAATATTATATAAATTAATATAAATATTATATTTTTGAGGCTATAAAAAATTAAACAATAACAGTCCTTTTAGTTGCTAATTCCCAAATCCAAAGTTAAACTGTATAGGTAAAGAGAACTATTTGTTCATTAAAACAAATAAAGTTTATATTTTCCATCAAGTATTTTAAATTTTTAAAAACCTTAAAACATATGCAGGGACCTCAAGTAGCTAGCTATCTAGGGCTATGCCCTGCCTAATATATATATATATATATATATATTATATTATATATATATTAATTTTATATAATATAATAATAATATATATATAAACAATATACACATGTGTTGTGAAATAATATGTATATCTATATATATTTTATAATAATATATAAAATATATATATATATTATATATATATATATATATTAAAGATGTTTATATATATATTATAAATATATATAGTGAATAATAAAATTAATATATATTTAATGTACTATGTATGTATATATATAATTATATATATAATATATAATATAATATAATATATATGTATAGAAATATTTAAAAAGGTACACACAGACACAACACACACACACACCACACCCACACACAACACACACACCCCACACACACATATATATATAATATATAATATATATAATATATATATATTATATATATTACCGACACACACACACACACACACCACACACACTCACACCCCACACACACACACACCACCCCCCACACACACACACAACACACCACCCCAAAACACACACCAACACACACATATAACCAACACACACACCACACCACACCCCACCACACACACACACACACAACACACAACAACACACACACACCCACACAGAACCACATCAAAAACAACCCACACATCAGCTATCCCCCCTGTATAGTAATATATCCCTTATAAATATATATATATATATATATTTTATATATATATATAATATATTTATATATATATATAGGTATAAATATATATATATATAATATAATATATATTATAATTAATATATATATATTATATGTACACAACACACACACCACACACACAACCCACACACACAAAAACACACACACCACAACCACCCACCACACACACAAACTTTATAATATATAATATAATATATATAATATTTTATAT
Organism: Penaeus monodon; assembly: GCF_015228065.2. Taxonomy (NCBI): domain Eukaryota; kingdom Metazoa; phylum Arthropoda; class Malacostraca; order Decapoda; family Penaeidae; genus Penaeus; species Penaeus monodon. The sequence continues at coordinate 4,931 of NW_023665127.1, read as the reverse complement.
ATATAAAGTATATAATATAAAATATATATATATATATATATAATATATATATTTTTAATATATAAAACATACATTAAAAAACACACTCACACACAACCACACACACCCCAAACACCACACACACACACAACACACACCCCCACACAACCACACACACAACACACACCCCAACACACACACCAACACACACCACACACACACATATTATATCAAAATCATCACAAGGGGCAAATGCCGACGGGGACGCATGGCCCCGATCCACCCTTCGCTTCCAGCCACGAGGACCCTCGGGCGATCTAGGAGGCCCCCGGCCCATCTTAATCCCCGCGAAGGTCTCGTGAGATGCCCAAGCCATGATTTCCCGGGTCGTCCAAGGTCTCCTCCACCTAGGGGGGTCTTGCAGAGAGCAAACCCGAGGGCAGGGGCCCAAAGGGGACGAGTAGGGGGCCCTATAGCCAGTTGGGGATCCCGGATTATGCAAGTAACAGGTCCCATGCCGTTCCCGTGTAACCGCCGATTGGACAAGTGGTCCTGCCAACTGTACCCATGATTGGCGAAGGGGGTGTTCAAAAAAGGGATCAAGGCGAGACTCCAAAACAGGATGCGTCCAGGTTTCGCTTCCCTTTAGCCCAAAAAAAGGGGAGTATCAAGGGCCCTTAAGCACGCAGCTTGGGTTTCATAGGGACCGACACTCCAAAGTCTTGTTGATCGAGTTCATGGCCCTGTTGCCATACCAATCCCTCTTTTTGCTTCTGGGGCTGCAAAACCCCCGGATTGGACATGCTAACAAGGTAGAAAAAAATTTCTTTAACTCAACGTCCTCGCCGCAAACATAGTCGACGGAAGGGTTCCCCTAACAGGCCCCAAAGCCTGAATCTTGGTTTTGCTCCAGGAGATTTTGGGCCTAGGGGTTTCGCCTTTTGCAAAGCTAAAGTGCCCCAGCAGCGACCCAAGGACTCAAAAGGAGGGCAACTCTGGGAAAAAGTAAAGGGTTTGAAACCTTTGATATTGCCTAGTGTTGCCCCACACTGACTTTGGCTAGTAGTCGCCCATTATCCAGTCCATAAGGTGTTAAAAAGTGTTGGGCAAGGACACAGCCTTGCCTCACCCTGAGTTAACAGGGAAGAGTTGACCATACCCCCCCCACATTTACAGATTCAGTACCCCTATAAAGGCAATAATCTGTGTCAGAATTTTTAGTCTTAGGATTCCCATAGCGATTCCCCATGCACCCGGGCAAACGCCTCTTTATGTAGGTTGCAAGCAACCCCCGACCAAAATACGACGGCGTTCCACAATTTCTCGAGCGTAGTTCGGTTATTTGAAATCGCCACCTACTGATGCCCAGTAGGTGGTTTTCGGATTCGTTTCAGAAGAATGTGGGGGAGAACCCTTCCTGGGAGCTGGCAGTGTAATGCCACGGGTAGTTGTACAATCCCAACGATCCCCCTTTTCCCCCTTTCCCGAGAGGGGGGACCCCGCCCCCCCCTTGTTTGTGGTGTGTGTGGTGTGTTGGTGGTTGTGTGTGTGTGGTGTGGGTGTGTGTGTGGTGTGTTGGTGGTGGTGTGGGGGTGTTGGTTTTGGATGGGTATATATATATTTCACACAAAATCATTAGATATATACATTTATGTTTTTTAATAATACATATGTTTTTTGGGTATTTACTTATCATCGATAGGATATATTATTATATTATAAAAAATTTTATATATTTATATATATATATAATTTTATACTGTATTAATATATTCATATATAAAATATAATTTTAATATATAATTATAATAAATATATAAAATTTTTATATCTGTATATATAATATTTCTCTATATATTATATATATATATATATATAATAATATATATTCATCTTTCATGTAATAACACACAACACAAAACAAACAGACAGACACAGACAACATTTCCGATATTATTCTAGATATAACACTACTGACAGGTGGGTTTTGTTGATAACAGAAAAATTAAAACAAGGATTACCTTGTATTTAATTTAGTTTGAATAATATGAAGAATTTATGGGAAGCGGCTATGCCCTATTGGAAAAGGGAAAGGGGTGGTCATCATTGATTAGATATTTTCAGTAATACCATTATGACAAATAAAAAATTTTTTTTATCTTTTGAATTTTTCCAAAAGTACCCAAAATGATTTTTTTCCCGGACTCGTCTCTTTTAGCTTAGCTGAATATTTAGGCTAAAATATTAGACAAGAGCTGCGGAAGATGATAGAGCAAATTGTTGCCCGGTTTAGTATTACAAAAAAAGCCGATTTGGGGCCAACTGGTGTCTTAAGATCTTTGTTTTAAAAAGCGTAACGGGGCACAAGGAACCTGAAGCGAGTCTAGGGGCACAAGCACAACACAATTTTTAATGCCTTAGTTCCCAAAAATATCCGTATAGTTTTTTTTTGGGGGGTTTTTTATTGCATTAATAAAGTTAACAGAGTTTAATCAGTTTATAATTTTTAATGGTAGCAGTTTTTGTAGTCCTAATTTCATTATGGGAAACGTTTCTTTCTTACAGATTTGAACTAAGGAGGGAATAACAAAAATTAAAGCTAAATATATTTTTAAACTTGTTTCATGTTGAATTAATGTTCCCTCACATAGAACGAAAACAATCAGAATGTTTTTTCTGAAGACGTAAAAGGTTTTAAAAGGACTCTTTGGCCCTCAGGCTGCCCTTTCCCTTCCCCGCTTCCGCAGGTTTGGGGGGAGGGATGAGGGCCACAGTAAAAAAAAACTGTGAAGATGATGCAGTCAACACTCTCATGTGATCTTAGCTGCGGTGATACACGAACCGCCTGGTGAATTTCCCAAGAATAATTACCATGTGTTTAAATCCGGGTACTGATCGTTAAACAGCCAAGGTTCTTTTCCGACGTATTTTTAAAAAATTTTTATACGCTATGCACCTTTAAGATAATAAACCCATTAAGGCATTTTTATCTAACACACTGGGGACCGGTTTGTTAAAAATTGCGAGGACGATCAAATAAATAGTCATACATAAACCTAAAAAAAACACATGCAACCCATAAAAAAAAAACATGTAATCCAAAAAAAAACACGTAACCCGAAATAAGCACTGTATTCCAAAAAAAAACACATGTAATCCCCAAAAAACAGAAAATACAATTTCGAGAAATAGCGAAAGTATTATTGTTTTTTTTCTGCACACAACTTATGTACGAGTACTCACCCGGGGGGGACTTCTCGCAATTTTCACAAACCGACGACGTCTCGCCAAGGCAATGGAGGCCGTACCTACAAAAGGGCCGATGGGCATGGAGCCAATCCCAACCAAGAGGCTCGTGGGAAATGGAGGGGAGTCTCTCCGACCCATCGTCCTGATCAGCAGGTTTTGGGATGCCCCGGAAACCTCCGACGCCGAAGCCATCAGTGACATCAGACCGTTATGCACGAAGCGTCAGAAGGTGAACCTGTAGGAAGTTCGGGTTTTGGGAGGCCATGTTGCTAGCATTTCCTTTTTTTTCGTTTATATAATATATATATAATATATATATATAATATATATAATATATTATATATAATATATGGGGGAGTATGCATAATATTAAAAAATTATTTTATTTTATATTATATATATATAAATATATATATACATACACACACAAAACACACAACACAACACACACACCCCACACACCCCACACACAACACACACACACACACACACAACACAAACACCCCACACCACACCACACACACCACACACACACACCACACACACATACACACACACCCAATTATATATATATATATAATAATATATTATATTAAATAAATATATATATATATATAAATAATATATATATATATAATATAGTCGGGGGACTATACTTTGACTGCTGAGCAGGCTTGGTGTTGTTATTACTAAGGCCATGTATTGGGTTTATCTATGCTAAAAGGCTTATTAGTAACTTCCCCCCCCCCCTCCAACAAACTTTTTAAAAAAAAATGGGGGAAACGCAAAGGGAGCGATGTAACCATAACCAGAGCCCCATATTGAACCCTTTTTTGTCCGACATCACCGAGAGTGTCCTCACCACCAGGTTTACGATTCCCCCCTGGAAATGCTCCAGGCACGTCTCCCCGGGGGGTGGCCCCCCGCCCGGAGGCAAAAGGAACCACCATGGTAAAGGGTGGCCCCTCGCGCAAAAGGGCGCCGACAGGGCCCAAGATCACTGTAGGGTGATTAAGAGCTAATGTCCTTTCGAAGAACGCAGAACCCCTGTTTTGGGGGTACCGCACAAATGCGCGATTCCGAATCGGCGCGATTTTTTTTCCTGCTCGGTTTTCGGGTTGAGGAATGGGCAAAGACGCGACCGCAGAGGTCCAGGGTGAGAGAGAAGCGCCTGCGACTGTATCGAGAGTCGGGGGTCTGGGGAAATTTAGGGTGTCGTGTCGCTCTCTGTATTCAAGCGCAACTCAGTCGGTGTCTGTGTCTGGAAGCTCTTTTTTTCAACATTTTTTTGGTGAACCCCCTAAACGCTATTTTTTTCGCTTGCACGGCAGCATCAGAGGGTCCCCCGCCTTTTTTTTGTGCCTTTACTTTAAGCCTAAGGCCACTCGACGGGGTGGGAGAGTGAAGCGAGGAAGCCATGGAGAATGAAAGCCCCGATATTTGAGTGGGCCCTTTGTAGCGTATTTATCTTTCAAGAAGGTAGAAGAGTGGGTTGAGGAAAATAGCGACGCCCAAACCCGGGCCCTCAACAAGCGTTTGGGGAGCCCACGGCGTTATCAAAGACGAGCCAAGATGAGGAAACGAAGCGTGGACAGCCTGCTCCAAATCTGAAAATTTATATCGAGATTAGTTGCTGCATTTTAATTTGCAAGTGGAGGGGTTTTGTGTTTTTGTTTGGTTTGGTGTTTGTGTGTATTGGGGTG
>NW_023665126.1:0-13148 GCF_015228065.2 Penaeus monodon | reverse complement strand
TCTCTCTCTTCCTCTCTCTCTCCCCTCTTCTCTCTCTCTCTCTCTCTCACTTTTTCCCTCCCTCCTCTCCCCCACCCCCCCCCCCCCCCCCCCCCCCCCCCACCTCTCCCCCCCCCCCCCCCCCCCCCTCTCTCTCTCTCTCTCTCTCTCTCTTTTACTTTCCAGTTCCAGCTAAATAAACACTTGTTATCAACGTGAGGAAAACGTGGCTAGGTTTCTGCTTAATGTGCACATAACATCAGTTTTTTTCCCACTGTGATGATAACTACTACATTCGATCCTTTGATTTTATTATCAGCGCTCCATATAAAAAAGTTCAATCAGCAAAAAAAATGACAAAAGAGGCCAATTATTTTAGAATAAAAATAGTACAGTACTTTTTCTTAATGTGTCAACAAAGAAATTGCCTCGGTACTACGGATTCGAGGTTTATGCGAGTTTGAAAATATTGATAAAAAAAATGTTTTTTGGTAGGATTCAGCAGGGAATTTAAGTACAGAAGAAAAGAAAACTAAAATGTGAAAGAATAAACCGTTCCGAGAAATCTTGGAACTTACATAAGAAACATCGGCAACTCGTGCTGGTCGCCATAAACTATTCTGCATATAAAACAAGACTGAGAAAGGCCCGCAAAGCATCCCTCGCAAAAATGAAATGGCCGTTTCTTAATGAAATAAAAAAAGGAAAAAATAAAGATGAACTTCCCTACATTATCTTACGTTTGGAAATACTTATTGCCAGATTTAATGAGCATAAAAAGATATAACCTAACATATTCCTGCTCCCTTTGCTGGTAAATGCGAATGTATAATGAAGTATATTATCAGGTGAATTATATTTGTTACAATTTTGTTCATAAATACATTTTTCGGGCCCCGAATACCACTAAATAGTATGTAACATGATATAACAGTATTCATGTGATATCCACGGTAATATGTATTTCCTGTTATGTAATTTTTATAATGATTATTATGACGTTAAAATGATAGTGATAACTAAATGAATACCAGTAAACCATATTACAATCATGAAATAGAATGTTATAAACCCTTGTATAACATGGATATTCGTAACGCAATAATATCGGTATAATTATATTTCTGAAGAAGAAAATAGTGGGGGGGTAAGAGAAATTGAAGATGCTAAGAAAAAAAATATGAAATTTGTATACAGTAAGACCAAATATAATCTGAGTTAACAAGAACCCAAAAAGTAGAAAGACGAAGAAAAAAAATAATTTCCCCTTAAATACAGTAATAAAAAGAAAAGGTATAACAAAGGAAAAATGTCGCGAAATTTTTCTTGACAGAATTACGAATCTTTTATGTATCCTACGTGTGGATGCTGTCTTGCAAGAACAAAGTATATTGTTCTTAATTAAGTAAAAGGGATCCGTGGATTTCCCCGAAACATAAATAAGAGGTACTTCTCTCCTACTCTTTCTCTCCTTCTTTACCCTACTCCGACCTCCACCACCTCACTCCTTTTTCCCCCCTCTCACTCTTTCCTTTTTATAATTAAACCCCTTTCCCCTTTTTCTCACAAATCTTTAATTAATTAATTAATTAATCTTTAATTCAATCCTCCCCTCCCACTTTAAGACTATATCTGCCCCCTCTCACTTCCCTCCTCGTCCTCCTTAACCTCGCCCACCTCCTTCGATCCCCTATTCTCCTCCTTTCTTTCCCACATCCCCCTTTCTCTGACCACACTTTCTCTTTCTCCTTACCCAACCCCTCTCGTCTTCAAGTCCCTCATTTCCCCATTCCCATGTCACTTTTCCCTCATGCTCTTAAGCCCCCTTCTTCCCCGTTTCCTACACCACTATCCGCCTTGGACAGTGCGTAAATAACCAGTGGGCATAAATTGATGCAGTGTAATGTAAGGAAAATGTGGTGATGATGTGATGAAAGTTATATTAACAACAACAACGACACCAAAACAACAATGATAATATTAATGAGAATTACTGTTATTATCATTATCATAATGATAATAATAGTAACAATTAGTAATAATGAAAATGAAAAAAACAGTAATAATTATGATAACAATAAATAAGCATAGGAATGATACAGATAAAAATAATACTATAACAGTAAGTATGAAGAAAAGTTAGTTGAATATTGTGATTCAGATGGGCAAATTCTGGAAGTAAACCATATTTATGTTTATGGATTTTAGTTGAATAACAACAGTGCATTGATCTCATGGAAAAGTTACAAGCAAAGAATTGTTGCACTCTCTACCTGTGAGGCAGAATACATAGCTAAACTTATGCAATGGGAAGAAAACTAATTTTTTCAGGCGATTATTTTCTGATATCACAGGTTGTGAAAAGGGTGTAGTAACTTTGAATGTTGATTGATTGTTTAAAATTAGTTGCGACGTCAACAGCTAAGGTCATTAGCGGCGAATGCACTGTTGGATTGAAATGTTGAAATGTTGTGTGTGTGTGTTGCCATATGTCGATCAATAAATGTCTTATGAATAAATATAAATAACAATAAATATTCTGTTAAATATTCGTCTCCCTTAGGAAACTAATAAGACCATCTATGTCACAATCCTCCCCCAATACATTTTATGTGAAGTGCATACTTCTTAGTATCTGAGAATGTTGCACATCTTTCCATTACATGTTCGGCCATAATCAAAGAGCTAAATCACTTATTAAGAACCCAGTTCATCATCAACATATATTGATATTAGATTCCACTTTATACATTCTGAAGTAGAGAATAGGACTGTAAAAGTTAGGTATATCGCTTAGAGAAAAATATTGCTGACATATTTACAAAGCCACTTTCAAAGAGGAAACTGGAGATGTTTTGTACGTTTAATGACTTCTGTTTATGGAAGGGGGAGGGAGTTAGGATAGGAGTTAAACTTCAGTCTCTATTTCATAATATGAATATCAATGATATTATATTTAAATGAAGTGATTACATACATAATTTTTATATATTCTCATAGAAGTAAAATGTTTAGTTTAAAATATATCATATTTCAGTTGAAGTTTTATACAAATTATCATTAGACATATGAGGTCTGTAATTGAGCGCCCCTGGTGGCTGACTGTAGAACAAATGGAACAGCAATAAGCCCAGCACTGAGTGAAGAAGAGTCCAACAATAACAGTAGTATGAAAGCAATGATAATAATAATTATGATAACAGTAATGATACTGCTGAAGTTAGAATAAGAATATGATTATATTACATGTGTGTGTGTATGGTGTGTGGTGTGTGTGTGTGTGTGTGTGTGTGTGTGTGTGTGTGTGTGTGTGCGTGTGGTGTATGTTGTGTGCGTATGTGTGTTGTGTATGTTGTGTGTGTTGTGTTGTGTATGTGTGTTGCGTGTGTGTTGTGTTGTGTGTGTGTGTGTGTGTGTGTGTGTGTGTGTGTGTGTGTTATGTGTGTGTGTGTTAGATGTGGTGTGTGTAACATTGTTACAATAGTATGTACTCAGAATTCACAAGAGCAGCTGCAAAACTGATTGTGGTTGGTAAATGGAGGCTAATTTATCATAGCCCCCGCCCCCTTTCTCTCTCTCTCTCTCTCTCTCTCTCTCTCTCTCTCTCTCTCTCTCTCTCTCACACAGACACACACACACACACACACACACAACACCACACACACACACACCACACACACACACACACACACACACACACACACACACACACACAACACACACATATACACACACACACTAACTATTTCTCTTTGGGGCTTATTACAGAATTAATAATTCAAGATCATGAATTATCTCAACACATGTCCCGTTCATATCAGTAATCAAAACCATTTTCATTACGATTACGTACTCGTGTTTGTTTTCTTGTATATTGTATTATTTGCATATATCGCTTTTAAATTTGTGTTGCAATGTAAATTTGTAGTTTATTTCAAGGGATATCACTGATTCTCAGGAGTCTTATTTTCACTCTCTATATCCAAATATAAAAATGCTTTGAAAATCATTAGCAATGAATCGGAAACAATTTACAAAAAGCAGGAATTTATCTATTAGGAGAAAAAAACATTAATATTAATTAATCGAACTCTGTCCCAATAGAAAGAAAAATGACAGGCTGTACAAGCATGCCTTTTCTTTCCATTGCTATTTATCTGACAGCGAATGTTATAAATCTAAGGGAAAACTGACTAAGTTAACTGCCACCACACTGGCTCTCGATAATCTAGCTGATGCGACTAGTAACGGTGTCACCCTAACCTTTGGTCGTGAGATAGTACCTTTGACAAAGATGATTTAAAAAAAAAAAAAAAAGGAAATCTATCAGTGCAAACGATTTTCAAAAAAAAAAGAAAGCTATATTTATCACTTCATATAAAGAACTTGTTTCTACGATGTGTTTTTCTTACAATAAAAATAAAAGAAATCTGCTCTGGTACCTGCTTGTTGCGTGGAAAGTGGAAACGACTGAGAACGAGTCATAACTTCTCGCTAACGACCACTTCAACACCGCCAACACTGATAACCACACAATGGCAACGTATGTGAAGAGAGAGGACAGAGATACACACAAGAAATGAAAAAAGAGAGAGCGAGTGCAAGTGATAGAGGGAGAAAAGAGACACTTTTCCATCTGCAACAGGTAACAATTGAATAAAGACAGAGAGAAGGAAGGCTTCTTTCCTTGAATTATTAATATCTGATAATCCTCGGAAATGTTCTCGAAAAAACGAAGCGAATATTTCTATAGGATTTTTGGTGTTTTAGAAAAACGGTTATAGACACATTATGTTGAATAGCAAAACACTCTTCCATGCTGATACAATGGAAGAAAAAAACACAATACAAAAACTAGATTTATTGAAAGTGAGACTGCAGTTTCGAAATCCATCTGGATTCCATCTTCAGGTCTGAAGAGGAAAGAGAAGGAGGGGGTATAAAAGAGAGAGAGGAGAGGCAACGCCGGTAACACGGGGCAGGTGAGGACAGACGAACGGAAGCAGAGGGAGGTCACATCAGGTCGGAGGATCGGGCGGAATATGCGCCGGGTTGCCGACATACGTAAAGCGGAGGATATGGAAGCAAGGAGACTATCAGCAGTAGAAAACCGCGTTCAAGTTGAAATTAGGCAAGCAGCTTAAGGAATAAAAGGAATTAGACTCCACACACAGACGAATCAGCTGGAGGAAGACGTCGGTTGGCAGAGGATCCTCGTCTCCTTGCCCACCGAGAGAGCCTCTCCTCTCTCTCTTTTATAACCCCCTCCTTTCCCTTTCCTCTTCAGACGTGAAGATGGAATCAGGTGGATTTCGAACTGTAGTCTCACTTTCAATAATCTAGTTTTGTATTATGTTTTTTCTAAAACAATTATTGTTGTTCAGGAGTACATGAATAGCCATATACTATCAATTTGGGATATATTTTTCTAATATTATCCTTTACCCCAGATAAAGGGTTTTGGGAAAACAGAATGAGAGGAAAGGGACAGATAGAGAGCGGTAGCTACGCATTTTGCAACGAAGAATGTCATATCATCAATACATATTTTTAAAAATACGGCAACAGTTTAAGAAACAGATTAAAAAAAGAAAACAAATCAGACCAGATATTCTGAGAGAATATTATGATTATTGGATTATGAAAAGAGCAATTCAGATATGAAGAATCTGTAAAGTTTTGTTTATTCCCAATGAAAAGTTTACATACTTAAAATAATAATAATAATAATAATAATATACATAATAAATAATAATAATAGTACCAATAAACAATAATAATAACAGTAACAACAAAAATTATAATAATAACAATAATAATAATAGTTAATAATAATAATAACAATAATAATAATAATAATAATAATAATAATAATAATAATAATAATGATAATAATAACAATAACAATAATAATTATAACAATAATACTAAATAATTGCATAAACCACTCATTATTTCCAAGTTGTCAAATCATAGATTCATAGATAATGATTGTGCCAATATGTGATGCCGGGAATCTTCACCTTTTAAGCTACAGAACGGAGGGAGTACAGAGACGGCCTGTTGTGCAAATGAGACTTTGATTACCGTTGATGACTCCAAATTCTGATTGGAGAGCTGAAATAGACCAAGAAACTGGAAGGTGCACACAAGCATGTAAACACAAGCGCGCGCGCGCACGCACGCATGCACATGCACAACACACACCACACACACACCACAACACACACACACACCACACACACACACACACACACACACACGCACGCACGCACGCAGACTGCTAATAAACTCCTTTCCAAACAGTGAAATCGTGAAATAAGCCTCACCTCGTCCCCTCGATCAGTGTTTCTTAGCCCCCCAAATTAAATAAGTAAATCATTTAGCGCGTATTTTATCTGGACAATGATCAGCGGACTTTCTTTATATGTCACAATTGTCTAACAAAAATTCTAAGACACAGAGGCAGATATACTTATATCCAATGGCAACAAATGACATATTTCCAGATATATCACACCGGGTCTTATCCTGAAAAGCATGTTAAACGTATCAACAGGGACCATGCCCTGTCTCTGCGCGTGATGGCCAGCTCCATCCATAAATCTTTTATGACGTATGCATTCAGATCTTCATCTTAATCTCTAATAATGGCTTTCATACGTCTCTAGTACATATATAAGACACAAGTGTAAGTGGGATAATGTGCCTCAGTGTTATAGGAAGCAGCGAATAATAAAGTGAGTGTGGATAAAGAGAGGAAGGATAGGTATATGCTTGTAAAATTAAGCAAGATCATAAGAGAAAAGACTTTTATATATATATCTACCTGTCTTTCTACTTTTTATCTACTTTCTCTCTTCGACTCTCTTACCTGTTTTACCGAGATCACATCTGTCGTGGCAAACTTACTAGAAAAAAAATCACTTCATAATAAAGTGATGCAATGGTGCACACAATTCAGATTTTCATATCCTGTTTCCAATATCAGGCATCGTGAATGATCGCTCGTAATTTGCGTTAATCTGATAAATTCCAGTCTACTGATAAATGGTGTGAGGCAGCACTAAGGCGATGGAGGAATGGATGCAGCATTGCTCATGCAATCCTGTGTAGTAAGCTATGTTATTCAACCCACGCACATATTGACTAACTAATTTTAATGTAGTAGCATGACACGTATTAAGGCTCGTGGGCGTGGACTGAATTGATTCCTCTGCTGAGTGTGCCAAAGATACAATGGTCATAAAAACAGTGTTAAATAAGTTCTTTTATTCTGTAATCTGATAATAAACAGTTGCCATATTATAATGAGTTTAATTTTGGCAATAATAAATATCAGATGACAGGAATATTCTTTTTACTAAATTAGTTCAAGTCTAGGGTTAACTTTAACTTTACACCTTCCATTGCCTATCAATTATAAATCAGTAATAATCATAGAGAAACGAGTAAACATAAAAGGGAGACAGGATCGAAACAGTCACCGTATTTTTCGTTATTTACTTGGTCGAATAAGTAATCAGTCCTACACGTCTTTCATGATTTTCCTTCCCTACATTTTATCATGATCTATTGTTCATTTCCCAAATAATTCTTTAAAAAAAAGGGATAATATTAAAAAATTCCCAAAAATATGTTTCCCCAAAACCCCCCAACCCCCAAAATATTAAAATTATATAATATATAAAAAAATTTATATTTTAAAATATATTATATATATAATAACACACATAAAATTAAAAAAAAAAAAAAAAAAAAATTTATATATATTTTATATATTATAATATATTATAATTAATATAATAATTTATTTTTTTGTGTGTGTGGGGTGTTGTGTGTGTGGGGGGGTGGGGTTTGCTGTAGTAATAAAAATATATATATAAAAATATATATAATTAAAAATTTATATAATTTATATATAATATATATATATATTTAAATATAAGGGGGGCCCGGGGCCGGTGGTTGAGCATGGCCGTGTCCCGGAAAACTATTCAGGGTTTCAAGCACGGCCTTTGTTCCCCTTGGGAAGTACCAACCCCACTGGGGGCCGCCCCCAATAGTGGGGGGCCCAGAGCCCCAAAAAATGAAAATAACAAAAGTAACACCGGCACTCCCGTAAAAAAGGGGAAAAATATATATGAAGAGCATAAATATAAAATAAATTTAAAGGGGATATGTTGGGACCGGGGGTAAAATGAAAGTTAATTAATAATAATTAGATATATATTAAATATAATATAATATAATATATAAAATATTATATTAAAATTTATAAATATAATAGATTATGTATATATATGTTTTTAATATAAAATACATTTGTTATATAAATATTTTAACAAAATTTTGTTTTTTAATATATTATTATTAATATATATTATAAATAATATATATATTATAAAATATAATATATAATAATATATATTATATATATATATGAATATATATTTAATAAAAAAAAAACAAAAAAACACAACCCAAATATATTATATAAAATTATATATAATATTTTATAAAAAAATATATATTACATATGTATTTATATTTTAAAGCTTTATATATGGTATATATACATTGAATACACAACATTAAAAACATGCACACAAGAATATATAGTAATATGTACATACAGCATAAAATAAATAAATTATATATTTAAAAATTTATAAATATATATATATATTATATATATAAAATATATATATACAATGACCATATATATATACTGGCTGTGACATCCACGGATTGTTCCTCCCATGGAAAAAATCGTGCAGGACCAAACTCTTAAACAGATTGGCATGATAGTTTTTAGTGATGCCTAACCATTTGGCTAACCGGGATTTTTAACACACATAAAATACACAATATATTAACATTCACACATACCACAAATAATGAATATAACATAATACATATAATGTATAAGATAAAATAAAATAAAAAATATATATAATAATATATATATTTAATATTTATATAATATAAATATATAATATATATATTTGGGGCAAGATGAGGGGTTTTACTTTGCTATCGGGGGACTTGGAGAGATTGGGAGTTGGGTGGCTCCCCTTCAGAGGAAAAGCCCGGAGCAGCAGGATCAGTATGGGGGGTACACTAATGGTCGGGCTCAGTGATAGCCATCCCCTCAAGGAAAGCCATAGCATCCCCAGCCGATTTAAAAACCCTCGGTTGAGGGTATTTTATGGCATGAGATGAAGCAGTTTTGGGCTTCAGTTTTTTTTTTGACGCTCCTACTGATTTTTGAAAATTTGATGTGAAAGGGCTTTCTACCCCAGACTCCAAGCAGGGCAGACAATTGCCCCCAGCAAGATATTCGCATTGTTCGGGGGATTTTAAGAGTATCCGGCTGTGATTGAGTGTATGAGAGTTAGGGGCCCCATGACCAGGAGAAATCCAGCAGCGAGAAAGCCTCCCTCTGGGACTTTGTAGATTCCAGAGAATGAGGATCTCTGGTTCCTTTTGGACATTGTATAGTAACAAGACAGGGTCCAAGGAGATCGCCCACAATCTTGTTAACACACAATGGAGGATCCTCCAGAACTGTAGCCCCCCCCAACAGAACCCGTTTTCCCAGGTGGGGGTGGTTTGGGGGTCCCAATAATTGGTGGCCGGACCAGAGGGCTACCCATACTGGAGGGGTCACAGGGGGGGATGAGAAAAATGGTACTGGTGTATAAAGGCCATGAGAGGGGATGGTGCACCACCGGTTCTTTCCTCTTGGACGGGGAGAACCTCCCATGATGTTTCCCGTGCGGGCATCCATATTACAGGAGAAGGGGCCCCCTGGGGGTTGAGTGATGCTGCACCCCGGGCCCCTGCAGCAAACAACCCCCTTTTGTCCTCTTTTTTGGTTAAATGGGGGGGCTTGATCAAGGCCCTGGTCAATCAAGGGGTGGTCAAAATGGTGGGTAAAGATGCAGTTCAGTGGGTAATGCCCACAATGCATAGTATGCAATTTTACTGGATTTTTCCCCCCCCTTTGGCTGTTTGGAGATTTTGGCTCCAACTATGCTTCCCCTTTGGACCCGGGTAGATGAGGGGGTTTAGGAAATGAAGAAATTTAATTTTTATGATTTCTACAAATTTACAAAAAATTTAGCTCTCTCCTGAGATTTCGCAACCGACCCTTCCTTGGGAAAATACATGTTGTCCTGTGGGCCTTCCAGTTCAAAGGGGAAAAATGGGGAAACGAAAAGGTTCCGGAAACCCCCACCAGGGAAAGGGGAAAAAAATCTTACCTGGAAAAAAGAGAGTTTTCATATGTAAGTACCCAGAGTGAAGCCCTTGAGTGTATCAAACAGGATCAGAAAAAAGTTGAAATATGCATGGATCCCCGCACAGCGAGATGGAGCTTGATAGTTGAGGTTTTCTTTTAAACCCTCTGCGTGCGATATGCAACTTCCCTTGGGCCAAAGGGTTTCATGTTCTCAAAAAACCCCCCCCAAACAGTTTTTAAGGGGTTTTCTTTTCCCGAGACCGATGAGGTTTGAGGAGAAAAGTTAGAGGAAATAGAGAATTTTTTATGTTTGGCAGTGAAAAGTTTTAAAAAAAAATTTAAAGGTTTGGAAAAAGTGACCCAGTCTCCTTCTAATTTAAAAACATTAGTCCCTTTCCCGAAACAGTTAAGTTGGCATGGCACCATCAAGGTAAAAACCATATGTGCCCCCCCCTATGGGGTTCCACTTAGGTTTGGGCATGGAGCCAACTTTGCCGTTTTTTAAAGGAAAAAGGACAACCCAAGAGAATTTGTAAAGTGGGTACAAACAGGCATCAAGGGGTGACAAAAATGTCCCGGGCCCAAAATGCGTTACCCTTGAAAGAACTCATGAAGCTTCTTCAAAAAAGAAAAAGGTAGAAATTGAAAAAAGAAAATATTGGGATAAGGATCAAGGAGAAAGTTAGTTTTCCAGAGGGAAAGCGATGTGCCAGCGTGCGTTTGCACACCCCGGGAGGGTTTTTTGGTAGGTTCTAGCCCATTCCTTCTCACCCAAACCCCTTTCCTCATCCCAGATTGTGACCCCTGGTGAGTTGTTCACCAGAATTGGAGTAGGATTTAAGGGCTATTTAGGAGATTCCTCCCCCGTAAGGGGTTTGGAGCCATCAGTTTTTAAGGCTCAGAGGCCTCAACGATGCAGCTCCAGCTGCCCCCAATCCACAGGGCCTCCTTGCTAAGGGAGAATACCCCCGAAGCTAAAGGTTTTAGGATCCTTTTCCGGCAAAGGAATCCTTTGGGTGTTTAAAGACTCATTTTAAAGGGGGTCTTTGGAAACGCAGGAAGGTTCCAGGGGGCCCCCAACGGTGACGCCCAGTGCCAACACATCCAAGGGGCCTCCTCTGCTAGGCAGAATACCCCCGAAGCTTCCCTGAGCCCTCAGGAAGGGCTCCAGGGGCCTCAACGGTACAGCTCCACCCAAAACACAGGAAACCCTTCCCCCGCTAGACGTTTCCCCGAAACAAAGGCTAGGTCCGTTTTTGCCCAGGCAAAGAAAACCCGAGCTGTAAGGAAGCCCGTGGAAATGAAAAAGTGTTTCTCCCCGGATCCTGGGAAAGGGGGCATGTAAGGTTATGTTATGAGGAACACAAATGAGGGAACCCATGAGGCGGGAGACTTTAGGCCTAGAGGCCAAGGGAAAAGAAGGGGCCCCGTTGTTCCTCGAAAAGGGGGTTTAGGGGGGCCAAGTGAAGGCTCAGAACCACCCTGACCTCACAAACCAATATCACGGAAAGCAGGTCACCCGGAGCGTGAACAATACGAGATACATGATAAAAAAATACAAAAAATAATCTTGAAAACAGGTGCGAAGGCCCCAAAGTAAAAAAAGGTAAGGGTAAAAGTAAGTAAAATTCAGAAAAAAGTAAAAAGTAAAAAAAAACAAAGCACCAAAGGTTCCCCGTAAAAAGGTTTTGAAAATAAAAACAAGTCCCGCCCAAAAACACCCAGGCAAGTAAAAAGGGGCAGTACAACCCGTTTAGCATTTATGGTGTAAACCGGGAAATAAATCCAAAAAGGGAGTACAACACAGCACAGTATCCCCTTTTTTTTATTTGCAAAAACCCGGGGTTCATTAACTTCCCGGACAAATCTAGCACAAAAGATGTAAAATAAAAAAAAGGGCATATTATAATAGGAGAAAAAAAATACAAAAAAATAAAACCATAGATAAAAACTTAAAACAACAGCAAAAAACAATAAGAAAATTACAATTTTCATAAAAAATAAAAAAAAGTCTGCTGCGATTCATTTAAAAAAATAATGTAATAAGTTCTTTCTCTCCCTGTAAAAGAGAGATTAAAAGGTGAAAACAAAAATAAACCTTAAAAAAAAAACTGAACTTAAAACAAGAGATAAAAAAAAAAGGGACCGCAGGATGGGATTCCCCCCATCGAAAATCATGTGAAGCATCGTAAAAGAATATGGATAATGAAAGGATCATAAAAGTACAATAAAGGGTAAAAAAATAGAAAAATGTAAATAAAGCCGCATAATACAGAGTCAGAAGTTTTTAAAAAGGGGGTGGAAGGGGGGAAATGGTCGGCTTGTCGATCGCCCGGGATTATGGGAGGAGTGGGGAGGATAGTGTAGTATGGGCAGGGAGGATAGGGTTAAGGTTGAGGGTAGGGCAAACGGGAAAAGGAATGGAAAAAGGGAAATCAGCGCAGAGGAGAAGGAAAAAAAGGGAAAAAGAAGAGGGTACGAAAGAGGGGGGCGTGGGGGAAAAGCGGTAGGAAAGGGCAGGATAGGGATAGGGAGGAGGATGTAAGGGATAGACATAAAAAAGGTAGAAAATGAAGGGAGAAAAATACCGTGGATAGGAGAAGGGGGAAAGCGAGGGGGAAAGGGAAAAGGGTGCGAAGAAGGGTACATTGGTAGAAGGTCGGGGCAAAAAAAGGGGGGGGGGGGGATAGGTGATGGTCGTGGGGGGGGGGGGGGTGAAAACCCATAGCAGCCCAAAGGTGGGGGCAAACCTTGAACCCCAAGGGGGCCAAAACCTTTTGAAGAATAATCTGAAGAAAATGGATACTTAATCCAAAAAGGAAAACCCTCGGAATTATGCAAAAAGGGAAAGAACGCAACATTTGAAGCTTTATTAAACCAATTGGTTTTTGCCTACAAGAGATTATGACCAGGGGAAAAAACC
>NW_023665125.1:32791-40291 GCF_015228065.2 Penaeus monodon | reverse complement strand
TCTATCTATCTATCTATCTATATCTATATATATATATATAAATATATATATATAATATAATATTTATATATATATATATATCTCAGGAAGAGGAAAACCAAACCAACTGCTGAGAAGAACTGTCATTTTTGCAATTACAAACGTTTCGGAGAATGGAATCTTCCATCATCAGGGCTAAAAAAAAACAGGAAAATAAAATTAATCACAAAAAAAAATAACGCAAAGTAAAACAATACGATAAATCATTAACTGTCCACAGACAAAAACACGGCAGTGTAGCGAGAAACAGGTACTAACCAAAAATGGGTGTTGGCAGTTTACATGGTAAACCGGGTGGTATGCAGTGGAATTATTGTTTAGTTGTGGGTCATAGTTCGGCATGTGGAGTTGATTCTGCTATGATCAGTCAAAGCTGTTAAGGTGGGAGGTCAAGATTTTGAAATCAGGATTGACTAAAAGGGGTGATTGTTGGAGTTGAGAGTGCTTCTGGATTGCTAGAGAAGGAGATGGATTGTTTCAGCTGTAGGCCGGTCCTGATTGACTGTCCTTTGTCGTTCGAGAATGCGGTGACGGAGCCATCGTGAGGTTGAACCCACGTACCGCAGCTGACAGCTAGGACAAGTAAATAGGTAAACCACAGTCGAACTAAGTTCAAGTAACACTTTCTTTTTCTTTAAGAAATTTCCTGAGTGTTAGAATTGTGAAAAACAAACCGAAAACATATCTGAGGATAGCATTGTCTGAGAATTTTGTTTAGTGATTTCTGAGATCAAAAATAAGAAAGCCATGTAGGAAGTTTTATATAGTGGATGTCTTTGTGGACTGTGGTTGTGTTGTTTTAGGTAGAATTTATGATCACAGAAAATTGCGTAGGCTTTGAGAACAGATAAGATGGGTACCCATTGACGCGAAAATTCCTTAGGAATGAAGCGTCTTCATGAAAACTAGTCCAGGTTGAACAAATGTTGTAAGCCCGGTGATAAGTGTAGGAAGGTTGTTAAGCTTTGTAAAAATGGAGGAATATAGCTGAGATAATGGAGTCCGAGGACAGTGAATGTAGGTTTCCTATAGGTATCGGTGAAGAAAACAATTTATTACGAAATTTATGCAAGTATCAAGAAAATGATAGTGTAAATTTTGTTCAATTCACAAGTGACTTTAATGTTGGTGTGTTGTGAATTCAAGTAGGAAAGGACACGGGTTAATGTGAGAGTTTGGTCGTTAAAAAAGTAAGAAAGTATCATCCATGTAACGACGGGAAAATATAGTTTAGAGAGAAATTAGGCAGGACAATCATTACCAGCTGGTCAAGTGGCCAAAGGAATGTATTGCGTAACAAGGGCCAAGGGTGATCCCATTGCTACACCGTCTATTTGCGTGGTAAATAAAACTAGAGTCAATTAAAGCTAAACACTGAATTGTGAGCAGCTATATCAATGTTATTCTAAATTGTCTATTCAGCCCGTACAAGTTAAGAGTATGAGGCAGTTGTTTGTATGTAATTATGTCAGTGGTTTCTTAAGAGGAAATTGGTTAAAATATGATTCTATGTCAAACAAACTTGCAATAGTGACAGGTCGTAGTGGTTTAAGGCACGATTCTTGAAAATCGAGGAAGAGTTTTCTATAGTATATTAATTGTGTGGTTAATGGGGTGATTATCTTAACTAAGAATTTAGCAACATATAAGTGAAGGTTCCAATAGCAGAAATTATGGGGCGTAGTGGGTTGACCAAGTTTAGAATTTTGGGAAAGGCCATATTAAAAGACAAGTTTTGAGCCAGATGTAGTTATTAAAAGGTTTTTGTAATGATTTCACGATAGATGTTCTTATCGAGCGTAAAAGTATGTTAATTTGTCTTCTAATGTTAGTAGATGAGTAGCAGTGTCAGGACATCATTGGTTTAAATTTGGGAGGTGTCATTAAAACTATAGTTGTTAAGCTATTGTGGTAGTCTCTTTTGTTTAGGATAACAACTCCACGACCTTTATCTGGTTTGTGATGTGATGTTTTTATTATTTTTAAGGTTTGTAAGGGTGTAAGGAAGGGGTGTGGATCATGGTTGCTTTTGATATGATGTTTGAATTTCTTAAAAGTGGCTGTGCCACAATAGAAATGTTGTTGGTGATATGATTCCATCTTTCTTTATAAATCGCACAGTTCTTATAGTGTGACATAATTTCAAAACAAAGAAAAAATTGATTAGGGAAAGGTACGGGTGGCATACAATAATCCAAACCTAAAGAAAGGATTCTTTTTGTTCATCTTATAATATTCTATTAGAAAAGTGAAATAACCCTTTAAGCTTGTCCACCTTTTTGTTTAGGTCAATTCTAGTTTGCTAGCTTTTATTATGGTCTGAGGATCAATGTTACATAATTTCTTCATTTATATTTGCCAATGATAGAAACAATCCTTTCGGAAATCGAAAAGAGGAAACAGAGGAAGTAAATAGAGTAATGTCATCCTCCAGTTCTTTTTGATGTAGGAATCTTTTCTTTTGTTTATTTATTTCCCAATCCAAAGATCGAAGCACCAGAACGATATGTCCTGGTAGTTGGAAATGTGGACAATACACTCTAAATTTAATAAAAACACTCAGGTAAAAGGTCCATAGGATACATGCTTCAAGGGAAAATTTTTAAGTGTTTTTCCCCTTTTGGAACGGAGAAAGGAATTCTTTTCAATCTTCTGTAGAAGGTACAGGGTGATTCTGGCCGTACTTCTTAGTATGTAATGTGTCTAGAAGAGTCCCGGGGAAACGAATTTTACAGGAGAAGGAAACCAACACGGCTGAGGAAGAACGTCAGTTTTCAATTACAAACGTTTCGGAGAATTGCAATCTCCATAATCACAGTGCTAAAAAAAACAGGAAAAATTAAATTTAATAAAAAAATAATATAACGCAAAGTAAAACATACGATTAAATCATTAACTGAGCACAGACAAAAAAGGCAGTGTAGCCCAAATAACAGGTTACTAACCAAAAATGGGTGTTGGCAGTTTACATGGTAAACAGGGTGGTTGCAGTTGGAATTATTGTTTAGTTGTGGGGTTTATCGTCGGATGTGGAAGTGATTCTGCTATGATTCAGGTCAAATCTGTTTAAGGGGGAGGTCAAGATTTGAAATCGTATTGCTAAAAGGGTGACTGGGAGGTGAGAGTGCTCTTCTGATTGCTGAGAAGATGGATTTGTTCAGCTGTTAGGACGGTCCTGATTGACTTGCCTTTGTGTTCGAGAAGCGGTGGACGGAAGCCTGGTGAGTGTTGAACCCACGTACCTAGCCTGACAGCTATCGACAAGTAAATAGGTAAAACCACATTCAACTAAGTCGAGTCACACTTTGCTTTGTTCTTTAAGAAATTTCCGATAGTGTTAGAATTGTAAAAAACAAACCGAAAACACATATCTGAGGATAGCTTGTCTGAGAATGTGTTTAGTGATTTATGAGATCAAAAAACTAAGACCGCCCCTGTATGAAAAGTTTATAATATTTGATATCTTTGTTGATGTGGGTGTTGTTGGTTTTTAGGTAGAAATTTATGACACAGAAAATTGCCCGTAGTGCTTTGTAGAACAGATAAGATGTGTTACCCATTTTAAGCGAAATAGTCCTTTAGGAAGAAAGCTTTCTCATGAAAACTAGTTCCAGTTGAACAAATGTATGCAGCCCGGTGATAAGTGTAGTGTACAATGTATAAACTGCCAACCACCATTTTTGGTTAGACCTTGTTATTGCTACACTGCTCTTTTTGTCTGTGGCCAGTTAATGATTTATCGTATTGTTTTACTTCTGCGTTATTATTATTTTTTGTATAAATTTAATTTTCCTGTTTTTTTTTTTAGCACTGATGATGGAGATTGCCTTCTCCGAAACGGTTTGTAATTGGAAAAATGAAGTCTTCTCAGCCGTGTTGGTTTTCCTCTTCCTGATAAAAAAATTCGTTTCCCACGGGACTCTTCTATAAACACTACATACTAAAGAAGTATGGCAAGAATACCCTGGATCTCTACAGGAAAGATGAAAAAGAATTCCTTCCGTTTCAAGAAGGTGGAAAAAAACACTTAAAATTCCTTGAGCATGAAATCCTAGGCACTTTACCTGATTTTATTAAATTTAGAGTGTATTGTCCCACATTCCAAACTACCAGGACATATCGTTCATGGTGACTTCGATCTTTTGGATTGGGAACATAATAAACAAAAAGAAAAAGATTTCCCTAACATCAAAAAGAAACTGGAGGATGACATACTCTATTTACTTCCTCTGTTTCTCTTTCGATCCAAAGGATTGTTATCTATCATTGGCAAAAATATAAATAAGAAATATGTAACATCAGATCTAAGACATAATAAGAAGTAGCAAAACTAGGGAATGACTAAACAAAAAAGGTGGGACAAGAATAAGGTTATTTTCAACTTTTCTAATAGAATATATCAGATGAACAAAAGAACGTTCCGTTCTGTAGGTTTGGATGATTGTATGCCACCCAAGTACCATTTCCCATAATCCCAATTTTTTCTTGTTTGAAAAAAATTATGTCACACTATAAAAGAAATGTCGAGGATTTATAAAGAAAGCTGGAATCATATCACAACAACATTGCTATGTTGGCACACGACACTTTAAGAAATTCAAAATCATATCAAAAGCAACCATATCCACACCCTTCCTTACACCCTTACAAACCTTAAAAGGGGGGGGGGGGGGGGGGGGGGGGGTAAATAAAAACATCATCATCACCAAACCAGATAAAGGTCGTGGAGTTGTTATCCTAAAACAGATGACTACCACACTAGATTAAAAACTATAGTTAAATGACCCCAATTTAAAACCAATATGTCTGACACTGCTACTCATCTACTTAAAATTAGAAGACAAGAACAGGACTTTACGCTCGATAAGAACATCTATCGGTGAATCACTTACAACCTTTTAATACATTGGCTTTTTCCAAACCTGCGTCTTTTATAATGGCCTTACCAAATTCATAAAAATTGGTCAAACCCACTACGCCATAATTTCTGCTATTGGAAAAACTTCAATTATAATGTTGCTAAATTCTATTAGAATCATCACCCCCATTAACCACAAATGAATATACTATAGAAAAACTCTTTCTCGTTATCAAAGAAATTCTGTGCCCTTAACCCACTACGACCTGATCACTATGGCAAGTTTTGACATAGAATCAATTTACCAATGTCCTCTTAAAGAAACCACTCGCAGAATTTACAACAAAAACTGCCTCATTACTCTTAAAACTTGTCGGGCTGAATAAGACAATTATAAGAAACTTGGTATACTGCTCACAATTCAGTGTTAGCTTTAATGACTCTAGTTACACGAAATAGAAGGTTGTAGCAATGGGATCAACCACTTGGCCCCGTTGTTAAGCCAATTACATTCCTTTGCCACCATGAACCAGCTTGGTTCAATAATTGTCGCTAATTTCAAACCTATATGTTACCGTCGTTACATGGATGATACGTTCTTTACTTTTTAACGACCCTCCTCACATAACCCTGTCCTTTCATTACTTGAATTCACAACACCCCAACATAAATCAACTTGTGAAATTGAACAAAATAATAAACTATCATTTTTGATACTTGCATAAATTTTCGTGAATAATGTTTCTCACCAGTGCCTATAGGAAACCTACATTCACTGGCCTCCGGAACTCATATCTCAGCTATATTCTCATATTTACAAGCTGAACAAACTTTTACACTTATCACGGGTCTTACAACATTTGTTCAACCTGGACTAGTTTCCTGAAGAAGCTTATCCTAAAGGAATATTTAGCTTCAAATGGGTACCCACATCTTATCTGTTCTACAAAAGCCAATACGCAATTTTCTGTGTCATAAATTCTACCTAAAACCAACAAACAACCACAGTCAACAAAGACATCAAATAGATAAACGTCCATCATGGCGCGGTCTTAGTTTTGATCTCAAGAAAATCACCTAAACAAAATTCTCAGAACAATGCTATCTCCGATATGTTTTCGGTTTGTTTTTACAATTCGTAAAAACTATCGGAATTTCTTAAAGAAAAAAGAAAAGTGGACTCTGAACTTAGTTCGAATGTGGTTTTACCTATTTACTTGTCCTAGCTGTCAGGCGAGGTACGTGGGTCAACTACGATGGCTCCGTCACCGCATCTCGAACACAAAGGCACGTCAATCAGGACCGCCTACAGCTGAACAATCATCTTCTCCGCAATCAGAGAGCACTCTCACCTCCCACAAGCACCCATTTTAGCAATACTGATTTCAAAAATCTGACCTCCCCACTTTAACAGATTGGACATGATCATAGCAGAATCACTCCACATCCGAACTATGAAAACCACAAATAAACAATAAAAATTTCCACTGCAACCACCCTGTGTACCATGTAAACTGCTCAAAACCACCCATTTGGTTAGTACCTGTATTTGCACACTGCCGTTTTGTGCGGTGGCAGGTAATGATTTATCGATTGTTGTACTTGCGTATTATTATTTTTGTATTAAATTTAATTTTTCCTGTTTTTTTTAGCACTGATGATGGAGATTGCATTCTCCGAAACGTTTGTACAATGAAAAATGAAGTTCTTCTCAGCCGTGTTTTGGTTTTCCTCTCCTGATAACATTCGTTTCCCACGGACTCTTCTATAACACATTATATATATATATATATATCTATATATATATATATATATATATATATATATATATATATAATATAATATAAATATTACAATACATATTATATATATATATATATATATATATCTATATATAGTATATATATACATATATATATATATATATATTATATTATATATATAATTATACCTTACACACATGATTCTGAAAAGATTCCATTTGCTGGCGTAATTCCCGAAGTCGTTTCACTTGATAAATACTGGAATGGCCATGTGTAACGTAAATGAGTATTTGAATCAAAATAACAATCACATTAGAATTACGCAGAAAAATACCAGAATCGTCTACATAAATTGCTTGAGGAGAGTAGAGTGCTGGCTCGGCGCCCGCTAAAAAGCCCTCCAGCAAATGCATTACTATGGAGGATGCGAGTTCCTATTGTTTGCGTTTGCGGTTGTCTTGTATGTGCGTGTACTTTCGGATGAATGATTTACACACACACACACACCCACACAACAGAGCATATAGGGGTGTAATATAGATATCGTGTGTGTGTGGTGTGTGTGTGGTGGTGGGGGGGTTTTTGTGTCATGCATACATGTTTCTTTTTTACGACATACATACACACACACACACCACCCCACAACAACAGATAATATATTATATATAATATATATTTTAATAATTATAATATATTATTATTATTTAAAATATAATATATATTTTATATATATATATGTGGGTTGTGGTGTGTGTGTGTGTTGTTGGGGTGTGTGTGTGTGTGTACGGGGGGGAGATGCGAAATTATTAAAGCCGTAAATACACTGTATATTAATCAAAA
>NW_023665125.1:22791-27791 GCF_015228065.2 Penaeus monodon | reverse complement strand
GCTATATCCAATAGTTTCTTATAAATTGTCTTATTCAGCCCGTACAAGTTTAAGAGTAATGAGCAGTTTTGTTTGTAATTATGTCAGTGGTTCTTTAAGAGGAACATTGGTAAATAATGATTCTATGTCAAAACTTGCCATAGTGACAGGTCGTAGTGGTTTTAAGGGCACAGATTTCTTTGATAAACGAGAAAGAGTTTTTATAGTATATTCATTTGTGGTTAATGGGGTGATGATCTTAACTAAGAATTTAGCAACATTATAATTGAAGGTTCCAATAGCAGAAATTATGGGGCGTAGTGGTTGACCAATTTTATGAATTTTGGGAAGGCCATATAAAAGACCAGGTTTGGAGCCAGATGTAGTTAAAAAGGTTGTAAGTGATTTCACCGATAGATGTTCTTATCGAGCGAAAAAAGTCTGTTTAACTTGTCCTTCTAATTTTTGTAGATGAGTAGCAGTGTCAGACATAATTGGTTTAAATTGGAGGTGTCATTTACTATAGTTTAAGCTTATTGTGGTAGTCATCTTGTTTTGGATAAAAAACTCCACGACCTTTATCTGGGGTTTTGGTGATGATGATGTTTTTATTATCTTTTAAGGTTTGTAAGGGTGTAAGGAAGGGGTGTGGATCATGGTTGCTTTTGATATGATGTTTGAATTTCTTAAAAGTGTCGTGTGCCACAATAGAAATGTTGTTGGTGATATGATTCCATCTTTCTTTATAAATCTCACAGTTTTTTTATAGTGTGGGACATAATTTTTCAAAACAAAGAAAAAAATTTATTATGGGAAATGGTACTGGGGGCATTACAATAATCCAAACCTAAAGAAAGGACTTCTTTTTGTTCATCTGATAATATTCTATTAGAAAAGTTGAAAATAACCTTATTCTTGTCCACCTTTTGTTTAGGTCAATTTCCTAGTTTTTTCTAGCTTCTTATTATGTCTGAGATCAATGTTACATAATTTCTTATTTAATTTTTGCCAATGATAGATAACAATCCTTTGGAATCGAAAAGAGAAAACAGAGGAAAATAAATAGAGTAATGTCATCCTCCAGTTTCTTTTTGATGTTAGGAATCTTTTTCTTTTGTTTATTTATTTTCCAATCCAAAAGATCGAAGCACCATGAACGATATGTCTGGTAGTTTGGAATGTGGGACAATACACTCTAAATTTAATAAAATCAGGTAAAGTTCCATAGGATTTACATGCTTCAAGGAATTTTAAGTGTTTTTCCACCTTCTTGGAACGGAAGGAATTCTTTTCAATCTTCCTGTAGAGATCCAGGGTATTCTTGCCATACTTCTTTAGTATGTAATGTGTTATAGAAGAGTCCCGTGGGAAACGAATTTTTATCAGGAAGAGGAAAACCAACACGGCTGAGAAGAACTTCATTTTTCAATTACAAACGTTTCGGAGAATGCAATCTCCATCATCAGTGCTAAAAAAAAAAACAGGAAAAATTAAATTTAATACAAAAAATAATAATAACGCAAAGTAAAACAATACGATAAAATCATTAACTGGCCACAGACAAAAAAAGGCAGTGTAGCAAATAACAGGTACTAACCAAAAATGGGTGGTTGGCAGTTTACATGGTAAACTACACTTATCAACCGGGCTTACAACATTTGTTCAACCTGGACTAGTTTTCATGAAGAAGCTTCATTCCTAAAGGAATATTTCGCTTCAAATGGGTAAACCCCTCTTATCTGTTCTACAAAGCACTACGCAATTTTCTGTGTCATAAATTCTACCTAAAACCAACAAAAAACCACAGTCAACAAAGACATCAAATATATAAAAACTTCCATACATGGGCGGTCTTAGTTTGATCTCAGAAAATCACTAAACAAAATTCTCAGACAATGCTATCCTCAGATATGTTTTCGGTTTGTTTTTTACAATTCTAACACTATCGGAAATTTCTTAAAGAAAAAAGAAAAGTGTGACTCTGAACTTAGTTCGAATGTGGTTTACCTATTTACTTGTCCTAGCTGTCAGGCTAGGTACGTGGGTTCAAACCTCACGATGGCTCCGTCACCGCATTCTCGAACACAAAGGCAAGTCAATCAGGGACCGGGCCTACAGCTGAACAATCCATCCTTCTCAGCAATCAGAGAGCACTCTCACCTCCACAATCACCCTTTAGCAATTACTGATTTCAAAAATCTTGACCTCCCACCTTAACAGATTTGACCTGATCATAGCAGAATCACTTCCCCCATCCGAAACTATGAAACCACAACAAACAATAATTCCACTGCAACCACCCTGTTTACCATGTAAAAATGCCCAACCAAACCCCTTTTTTGGTTAGTACCTGTTATTGCTACACTGCCTTTTTTGTCTGTGGCCAGTTAATGATTTATCGTATTGTTTTACTTTGCGTTATTATTATTTTTTGTATTAAATTTAATTTTTCCTGTTTTTTTTTAGCATGATGATGGAGATTGCATTCTCCGAAACGTTTGTAATTGAAAAAATGAAGTTCTTCTCAGCCGTGTTGGTTTTCCTCTTCCCGATAAAAAATTCGTTTCCCACGGGGACTCTTCTATAACCACATTACATACTAAAGAAGTACGGCAAGAATACCCTGGACCTCTACAGGAAGATTGAAAAAGAATTTCCTTCCGTTCCAAGAAGGTGGGAAAAAACACTTAAAAAATTTCCCTTTAAGCATGTAAATCCTATGGAACTTTACCTGATTTTATTAAATTTAGAGTGTATTTTCCCAACATTCCAAAACTACCAGGACATATCGTTCATGGTGCTTCGATCTTTTGGATTGGGAAATAAATAAACAAAAAAAAAAGATTCCTAACATCAAAAAGAAAACTGGAGGATGACATTACTCTATTTACTTCCTCTGTTTCTTCTTTTTCGATTCCAAAAGGGTTGTTATCTATCATTGGCAAAAAATATAAATAAGAAATTATGTAACATTGATCTCAGACATAATAAGAAGCTAGCAAAACTAGGAATTGACCTAAACAAAAGGGGACAAGAATAAGGTTATTTTTCAACTTTTCTAATAGAATATTATCAGATGAAACAAAAAGAAGTCCTTTCTTTAGATTTGGATTATTGTATGCCACCCAGTACCATTTCTCATAATCATTTTTTTCTTTGTTTTGAAAAATTATGTCACACTATAAAGAACTGTGAGATTTATAAAGAAAGATGGAATCATATCACCAACAACATTTCTATTGTGGCACACGACACTTTTAAGAAATTCAAACATCATATCAAAAGCAACCATGATCCACACCCCTTCCTTACACCCTTACAAAACCTTAAAAGATAATAAAAAACATCATCATCACCAAACCAGATAAAGGTCGTGGAGTTGTTATCCTAAACAAAGATGACTACCACAATAAGCTTAAAAACTATAGTTAATGACACCTCCAAATTTAAAACCAATTATGTCTGACACTGCTACTCATCTACTAAAATTAGAAGACAAATTAAACAGACTTTTTCGCTCGATAAGAACATCTATCGGTGAAATCACTTACAACCTTTTAACTACATCTGGCTCCAAACCTGGTCTTTTTATATGGCCTTCCCAAAATTCATAAAATTGGTCAAACCACTACGCCCCATAATTTCTGCTATTGGAACCTTCAATTATAATGTTGCTAAATTCTTAGTTAAGATCATCACCCCATTAACCACAAATGAATATACTATAGAAAACTCTTTCTCGTTTATCAAAGAAATCTGTGCCCTTAAACCACTACGACCTGTCACTATGGCAAGTTTTGACATTAGAATCATTATTTACCAATGTTCCTCTTAAAGAAACCACTGACATAATTACAAACAAAACTGCCTCATTACTCTTAAACTTGTACGGGCTGAATAAGACAATTTATAAGAAACTATTGGATATAGCTGCTCACAATTTCAGTGTTTAGCTTTAATGACTCTATTTACACGCAAATAGACGGTGTGTAGCAATGGGATCACCCCCTTGGCCCTTGTTACGCCAATACATTCCTTTGCCACCATGAACAAGCTTGGTTAAATAATTGTCCTGCTAATTTCAAACCTATATTTACCGTCGTTACATGGATGATACTTTCTTTCTTTTAACGACCCCTCTCACATTAACCCTTTCCTTTCATACTTGAATTCACAACACCCCAACATTAAATTCACTTGTGAAAATTGAACAAAAATATAAAACTATCATTTCTTGATACTTGCATAAATTTTCGTAATAATTGTTTCTTCACCAGTACCTATAGGAAACCTACATTCACTGGCCCCGGACTCCATTATCTCAGCTATATTCCTCATATTTACAAGCTTAACAACCTTACTACACTTATCAACCGGGCTTACAACATTTGTTCAACCTGGACTAGTTTTCATGAAGAAGCTTCATTCCTAAAGGAATATTTCGCTTCAAATGGGTTTCCCATCTTTTCTGTTCTACAAAGCACTACGCAATTTTTGTGTCATAAATTCTACCTAAAAACCAACAACAACCACAGTCAACAAAGACATCAAATATATAAAACTTCCATACATGGGCGGTCTTAGTTTGAATCTCAGAAAATCACTAAACAAAAATTCTCAGACAATGCTTATCCTCAGATATGTTTTCGGGTTTTTTTTACAATTCTAACACTATCGGAAATTTCTTAAAGAAAAAAGAAAAAGTGTGACTCTGAACTTAGTTCGAATGTGGTTTACCTATTTATTTGTCCTAGCAGTCAGGCTAGGTACGTGCGATCAACCTCACCATGGCTTCGTCTACGCATTCTCTAACACAAAGGCAAGTCATCAGGGGGCCGGCCTTTCAGCTGAAAAAATCCATCCTTCTCAGCAATCAGAGAGCACTCTCACCTCCACAATCACCCTTTTAGCAATACTGATTCAAAATCTTGACCTCCCACCTTAACAGATTTGACCTGATCATAGCAGAATCACTCCACATCCGAAACTATGAAACCCCCAACTAAAAAAATAATTCCCCT
>NW_023665125.1:12500-20191 GCF_015228065.2 Penaeus monodon | reverse complement strand
TATATCTTTTCTTCTTTCTTCTTTTCTTTTTACATACAAAAGCATATACACGCACAAGCGCGCGCGTCTTTTCTCTATTGGACTATTACATTTGGAATATTTCGCACAACTGAACTTCCAGCATATTATTGGCCGCAAGAATATCCAGAGTATGTTTTTGAGATAGATGGAATTCTCTAATAGACAAAAGACTTCCTCAGCGCGCAGGAGGATTCAATAGACTAGTAAAACATATGGCAATAAATCTATCATGTGTGTGTGTGAGCGTGTGTATATATATATGTATATATATATATATATATATATATATATATATATATATATATATATATATATATATATATATTTGTGTGTGTGTGGTGTGTGTGTGTGTGTGTGGTGTGTGTGTGTGTGTGTGTGTGTGTGTGTGTATATATATATATATATATATATATATATATATATATATATATATATATATATATATATATATTTATATATATATATACTATATATATATATATATATATATATATATATATATATATATATATATATATATATATATATATGTATATATATATATACATGTAAATACACCGGTACACAAAAATAGTTAAACATCTAAAGTTTGAGATATGCAATGTTTTCATGTGGATCCATTTACAAAATATAAAGCATTAAGTTTATAATAGTGCAAGACACTAATTAACTAAATTCAAATCTTACAATACTCTTAGAAATCTGCATTATCCTGAGCAAATTATTCCTCGCATGGTAGCTCCACCAGCAACGATGTAATCAGAGAAAAGCAAGTTCTATTCCCATCGTAGGGGTAATAAGTAGTTATCATCATGTGGGACATTCCCTCCCTGTAAATAACAGACTGCAGACATCATCCCTTATTCTAATATATTGCACGTATGACCATTCTTTTGTTCTTTGTCTTCCTCGTATAATCTTTCTGACTTCACCTCGGTCAAATTTTTCACTCATGTGAAGGCCATAAAAGTAGACGAGATTAAGACGCATGGAGAGGCACTGCAAATAAATACACACGCATAAACTCACAAACATTATATAGGCACACATACGCGCGCGTACACACACACACACACACGCACACACACGCAAGAATGTCAACGGAAGGGATTGCTTTCTCGATTATTTAGACTAAATGCCTTGTTCATTGCCTCAATATGTGCATCAAAGTTTCAGGTAGTTGCATACTTCTTGGTAGTGTACTTATGTATTTTAATCTATCTATCTATCTATCTATCTATCTATCTCAGCAGTCTATAATTGGGCAGTTTTTTTATTCAGCTTATACGTTAATGCGTCATTTGGCAATGTAATTAATTGTAACCAAATAATTTCCAGAATATCAGTTCAGAGCTCTACAAAAACATCTCAAGTTATCTAATGCCATAAAAATGATAGTGATCACACACACACACACACACACACACACACACACACACACACACACACACACACACACACACACACACACACACACACACACACACACACAGACTCACACACGCACACACAAGCAAACACAATATATATATATATATATATATATATATATATATATATATATATATATATATATATATATAAATATATACTATACATATTATATATATATATACATATATATATATATATATATATATATATATATATATATATATATGTATCTATCTATCTATCTATCTATTATATATATATATATATATATATATATATATATATATATATATATATATATATATATATATATCAGGAAGAGGAAAACCAACACGGCTGAGAAGAACTTCATTTTCAATTACAAACGTTTCGGAGAATGCAATCTCCATCATCAGTGCTAAAAAAAAACCGGAAAAATTAAATTTAATACAAAAATAATAATAACGCAAAGTAAAACAATACGAAAAATCATTAACTGGCCACAGACAAAAAAGGCAGTGTAGCAAATAACAGGTACTAACCAAAAATGGGTGGTTGGCAGTTACATGGTAAACAGGGTGGTTGCAGTGGAATTATTGTTTATTTGTGGTTTCATAGTTCGGATGTGGAGTGATTCTGCTATGATCAGGTCAAATCTGTTAAGGTGGGAGGTCAAGATTTGAAATCAGTATTGCTAAAAGGGTGATTGTGGAGGTGAGAGTGCTCTCTGTTTGTGAGAAGGATGGATTGTTCAGCTGTAGGCCGGTCCTGTTTGACTTCCCTTTGTGTTCGAGAATGCGGTGACGGAGCCATCGTGAGGTTGAACCCACGTCCCTAGCCTGACAGCTAGGACAAGTAAATAGGTAAACCACTTTTCGAACTAATTTTCAGGTCACACTTTCTTTTTTTTTTAAGAAATTTCGATAGTGTTAGAATTGTAAAAAACAAACCAAAAAACATATCTGAGGATAGCATTGTCTGAGAATTTTTTTTAGTGATTTTCTGAGATCAAAACTAAGACCCCATGTAGGGAAGTTTTATATATTTGATGTCTTTTGACTGTGGTTGTGTGGTTTTAGGTAGAATTTATGACACAGAAAATGCGTAGGGCTTGTAGAACAGATAAGATGGGTACCATTTGAAGCGAAATATTCCTTTAGGAATGAAGCTTTTTCATGAAAACTGGGTCCAGGTTAAAACAAATGTTGTAACCCCGGTTGATAAGTGTAGTAAGGTTGTTAAGCTTGAAAAATATGAGGAATATAGTGAGATAATGGAGTCCGAGGCCAGTGAATGAGGTTTCCTATAGGTATGGTGAAGAAACAATTTACGAAAATTTATGCAAGTATCAAGAAATGATAGTTTATTTTTTTGTTCAATTTCACAAGTGAATTTAATGTTGGGGTGTGTGAATTCAAGTATAAAAGGGAAAAGGGGTTAATGTGAGAGGGTCGTTAAAAAGTAAGAAAGTATCATCCAGTAACGACGGTAAAATATAGGTTTAAAATTTAGCAGGACAATTATTTAACCAAGCTTTTCATGGTGGCAAAGGAATGTTTTGGCGTAACAAGGGCAAGTGGTGATCCCATTGCTACACCGTCTATTTGCGTGTAAATAGAGTCATTAAAGCTAAAACACTAAATTTGTGAGCAGCTATATCCAATAGTTCTTATAAATTGTCTTATTCAGCCCGTACAATTTTAAGAGTAATGAGGCAGTTTGGTTGTAATTATGTCAGTGGTTTCTTTAAGAGGAACATTGGTAAAAAATGTTTCTATGTCAAAACTTGCATAGTGACAGGTCGTAGGGGTTTAAGGGCACAGATTTCTTTGATAAACGGAAAGAGTTTCTATGTATTTTCATTTGTGGTTAATGGGGTGATGATCTAATAAAAATTTTAGCAAATTATAATTGAAGGTTCCAATAGCAGAAATTATGGGGCGTAGTGGTTGACCAATTTATGATTTTGGGGAAAGGGCCCATAAAAAAGACCAGGTTTGGAGCCAGATGTAGTTAAAAGGTTGTAAGTGATTTCACGATAGATTTTCTTACGAGCGTAAAAGTCTTTTTAATTTGTCTTCTAATTTAGTAGATGAGTAGCAGTGTCAGACATAATGGTTTAAATTTGGAGGTGTCATTAACTATAGTTTAAGCTTATGTGGTAGTCATTTTTGTTAGGATACAACTCCACGACCTTTATCTGGTTTGGTGATGATGATGTTTTTATTATCTTTAAGGTTTGTAGGGTGTAAGGAAGGGGGTGTGGATCAGGGTTTGCTTTTGATATGATGTTTGAATTTCTTAAAAGTGCGTTTTGCCACAATAGAAATTTTGGGGTTTGATATGATTCCATTTTTCTTTATAAATCTCCAGTTCTTTATAGTGTGAATAATTTTTCAAAACAAAGAAAAAAATTGATTATGGGAAATGGTACTGGGTGGCATACAATAATCCAAAACTAAAGAAAGGACTTCTTTTGTTCATCTGAAATATTTATTAGAAAAGTTGAAAATAACCTTATTCTTGTCACTTTTTTTTAGGTCAATTCCTAGTTTTGCTAGTTCTTATTATGTCTGAGATCAATGTTACATAATTTCTTATTTATATTTTTGCAATGATAGATAACAATCCTTTGGAATCCGAAAAGAGAAAACAGAGAAGAAATAGAGTAATGTCATCCTCCAGTTCTTTTTGATGTTAGGAATCTTTTTCTTTTGTTTATTTATTCCAATCCAAAAGATCGAAGCACATGAAACGATATGTCCTGGTAGTTTGGAATGTGGGACAATACACTCTAAATTTAATAAATAGGTAAAGTTCCATAGGATTTACATGCTTCAAGGAATTTAAGTGTTTTTCCACCTTCTGGAACGGAAGGAATTCTTTTCAATCTTCTGTAGAGGTCCAGGGTATTCTTGCCGTACTTCTTTAGTATGTAATGTGTTATAGAAGAGTCCCGTGGGAAACGAATTTTTATCAGGAAGAGGAAAACCAACACGCTGAGAAGAACTTCATTTTCAATTACAAAACGTTTCGGAGAATGCAATCTCCATATCAGTGCTAAAAAAAAACAGGAAAATTAAATTAATACAAAAATAATAATAACGCAAAGTAAAACAATACGATAAATCATTAACTGGCACAGACAAAAAAGGCAGTGTAGCAAATAACAGGTACTAACCAAAAAGGGGTGGTGGCAGTTTACATGGTAAACAGGGTGGTTGCAGTGGAATTATTGTTTAGTTGTGGTTCATAGTTCGGATGTGGAGTGATTCTGCTATGATCAGGTCAAATCTGTTAAGGTGGGAGGTCAAGATTTTGAAATCAGTATTGCTAAAAGGGTGATTGTGGAGGTGAGAGTGCTCTCTGATTGCTGAGAAGGATGGATTGTTCAGCTGTAGGCCGGTCCTGATGACTTGCCTTTGTGTTCGAGAATGCGGTGACGGAGCCATCGTGAGGTTGAACCCACGTACCTAGCCTGACAGCTAGGACAAGTAAATAGGTAAACACATTCGAACTAAGTTCAGAGTCACATTTTTCTTTTTTCTTTAAGAAATTCCGATGTGTTAGAATTGTAAAAAACAAACCGAAAACATATTGAGGATAGCATTGTCTGAGAATTTTGTTTAGTGATTTTCTGAGATCAAAACTAAGACCGCCCATGTATGAAGTTTATATATTGATGTCTTTGTTGACTGTGGTGTTGTTGGTTTTAGGTAGAATTATGACACAGAAAATGCGTAGTGCTTTGTAGAACAGATAAGATGGGTACCCATTTGAAGCGAAATATTCCTTTAGGAATGAAGCTTCTTCATGAAAACTAGTCCAGGTTGAACAAATGTTGTAAGCCCGGTTGATAAGTGTAGTTTACCATGTAAACTGCCAACCACCCATTTTTGGTTAGTACCTGTTATTTGCTACACTGCCTTTTTTGTCTGTGGCCAGTTAATGATTTATCGTATGTTTTACTTTGCGTTATATTATTTTGTATTAAATTAATTTTCTGTTTTTTTTTTAGCACTGATGATGGAGATTGCATTATCCGAAACGTTTGTAATTGAAAAATGAAGTTCTTCTCAGCCGTGTTGGTTTTCCTCTTCCTGATAAAAATTCGTTTCCCACGGGACTCTTCTATAACACATTACATACTAAAGAAGTATGGCAAGAATACCCTGGATCTCTACAGGAAGATTGAAAAGAATTCCTTCCGTTCCAAGAAGGTGGAAAAACACTTAAAATTCCTTGAAGCATGTAAATCCTATGGAACTTTACCTGATTTTATTAAATTTAGAGTGTATTGTCCCACATTCCAAACTACCAGGACATATCGTTCATGGTGCTTCGATCTTTTGGATGGGAAATAAATAAACAAAAGAAAAAGATTCCTAACATCAAAAAGAAACTGGAGGATGACATACTCTATTTACTTCCTCTGTTTCTCTTTTCGATTCCAAAGGATTGTAATCTATCATTGGCAAAAATATAAATAAGAAATTATGTAAACATTGATCTCAGACATAATAAGAAGCTAGCAAAACTAGGAATTGACCTAACAAAAAAGGTGGACAAATAAGGTTATTTTCAACTTTCTAATAGAATATTATCAGA
Organism: Penaeus monodon; assembly: GCF_015228065.2. Classification (NCBI taxonomy): domain Eukaryota; kingdom Metazoa; phylum Arthropoda; class Malacostraca; order Decapoda; family Penaeidae; genus Penaeus; species Penaeus monodon. Next base: position 14,149 of record NW_023665125.1, on the reverse strand, counting down.
TGAACAAAAAGAAGTCCTTTCTTTAGGTTTGGATTATTGTATGCCACCAGTTACCATTTCCCATAATCAATTTTTCTTTGTTTGAAAAATTATGTCACACTATAAAGAACTGTGAGATTATAAAAAAAGATGGAATCATATCACAACAACATTTCTATTGTGGCACCGGACACTTTTAAGAAATTCAAACATATATCAAAAGCAACCATGATCACACCCTTCCTTACACCCTTACAAACCTTAAAAGATAATAAAAACATCATCATCACCAAACAGATAAAGGTCGTGGAGTTGTTATCCTAAACAAAGATGACTACCACAATAAGCTTAAAAACTATAGTAAATGACACCTCCAAATTTAAACCCAAATTTTGTCTGACACTGCTACTCATTACTAAAATTAGAAGACAAGTAAACAGACTTTTACGCTCGATAAGAACATCTATCGGTTGAAATCACTTACAACTTTTAACTAATCTGGCTCCAAAACCTGGTCTTTTATAGGCCTTCCCAAAATTCATAAAATTGGTCAACCACTAGCCCCATAATTTTGCTATTGGAACTTCAATTATAATGTTGCTAAATTCTTAGTTAAGTCATCACCCCATAACCACAAATGAATATACTATAGAAAACTCTTCTCGTTTATCAAAGAAATCTGTGCCCTTAAACCACTACGACTGTCACTATGCAAAGTTTTGACAAGAATCATTATTACAATGTTCCTCTTAAAGAAACCACTGACATAATTACAACAAAACTGCCTCATTACTCTTAACTGTACGGGCTGAATAAGACAATTTATAAGAAAACTATTGGATATAGTGCTCACAATTCAGTGTTTAGCTTTAATGACTCTATTTACACGCAAATAGACGGTGTAGCAATGGGATCACACTTGGCCCTTGTTACGCCAATACATTCTTGCCACCATGAACAAGCTTGGTTAAATAATTGTCCTGCTAATTTCAAACCTATATTTACCGTCGTACATGGATGATACTTTCTTACTTTTAAGACCCTCTCAATTAACCCTTTCCTTTCATACTTGAATTCACAACACCCCAACATAAATTTCACTTGTGAAATTGAACAAAATAATAACACTATCATTCTTGATACTTGCATAAATTTCGTAATAATTGTTTCTTCACCAGTACCTTAGGAAACCTACATTCACTGGCCTCGGACTCCATTATCTCAGCTATATTCCTCATATTACAAGCTTAACAACCTTATACACTTATCAAACCGGGCTTACAACATTTGTTCAACTGGACTAGTTTTCATGAAGAAGCTTCATTCTAAAGGAATATTTCGCTTCAAATGGGTACCCATCGTATCTGTTCTACAAGCACTACGCAATTTTCTGTGTCATAAATTCTACTAAAACAACAACAACCACAGTCAACAAAGACATCAAATATATAAAACTTCCATACATGGGCGGTCTTAGTTTTGATCTCAGAAAATCACTAAACAAAATTCTCAGACATGCTATCCTCAGATATGTTTCGGTTTGTTTTTTACAATTCTAACACTATCGGAAATTTCTTAAAGAAAAAAGAAAAGTGTGACTCTGAACTTAGTCGAATGTGGTTTACCTATTTTTCTTGTCCTAGCTGTCAGGCTAGGTACGTGGGTTCAAC